>NC_086324.1:600000-900000 GCF_036172605.1 Pelobates fuscus | reverse complement strand
GTGATATTTTACTAGAGGCCGCCTGTATATAACACAGTGATATTTTACTAGAGGCCGCCTGTATATAACACAGTGATATTTTACTAGAGGCCGTCTGTATATAACGCAGTGATATTTTACTAGAGGCCGTCTGTATATAACGCAGTGATATTTTACTAGAGGCCGTCTGTATATAACACAGTGATATTTTACTAGAGGCCGCCTGTATATAACACAGTGATATTTTACTAGAGGCAGCCTGTATATAACACAGTGATATTTTACTAGAGGCCGCCTGTATATAACACAGTGATATTTTACTAGAGGCCGCCTGTATATAACACAGTGATATTTTACTAGAGGCCGCCTGTATATAACACAGTGATATTTTACTAGAGGCCGCCTGTATATAACACAGTGATATTTTACTAGAGGCAGCCTGTATATAACACAGTGATATTTTACTAGAGGCCGTCTGTATATAACACAGTGATATTTTACTAGAGGCCGCCTGTATATAACACAGTGATATTTTACTAGAGGCCGCCTGTATATAACACAGTGATATTTTACTAGAGGCCGTCTGTATATAACACAGTGATATTTTACTAGGGGCCGCCTGTATATAACACAGTGATATTTTACTAGAGGCAGCCTGTATATAACACAGTGATATTTTACTAGAGGCCGCCTGTATATAACACAGTGATATTTTACTAGAGGCCGCCTGTATATAACACAGTGATATTTTACTAGAGGCCGTCTGTATATAACACAGTGATATTTTACTAGAGGCCGTCTGTATATAACACAGTGATATTTTACTAGAGGCAGCCTGTATATAACACAGTGATATTTTACTAGAGGCCTCCTGTATATAACACAGTGATATTTTACTAGAGGCAGCCTGTATATAACACAGTGATATTTTACTAGAGGCAGCCTGTATATAACACAGTGATATTTTACTAGAGGCAGCCTGTATATAACACAGTGATATTTTACTAGAGGCCGCCTGTATATAACACAGTGATATTTTACTAGAGGCCGCCTGTATATAACACAGTGATATTTTACTAGAGGCCGTCTGTATATAACACAGTGATATTTTACTAGAGGCCGCCTGTATATAACACAGTGATATTTTACTAGAGGCAGCCTGTATATAACACAGTGATATTTTACTAGAGGCCTCCTGTATATAACACAGTGATATTTTACTAGAGGCAGCCTGTATATAACACAGTGATATTTTACTAGAGGCAGCCTGTATATAACACAGTGATATTTTACTAGAGGCCGCCTGTATATAACACAGTGATATTTTACTAGAGGCCTCCTGTATATAACACAGTGATATTTTACTAGAGGCAGCCTGTATATAACACAGTGATATTTTACTAGAGGCAGCCTGTATATAACACAGTGATATTTTACTAGAGGCCGCCTGTATATAACACAGTGATATTTTACTAGAGGCAGCCTGTATATAACACAGTGATATTTTACTAGAGGCAGCCTGTATATAACACAGTGATATTTTACTAGAGGCCGCCTGTATATAACACAGTGATATTTTACTAGAGGCCGTCTGTATATAACACAGTGATATTTTACTAGAGGCCGCCTGTATATAACACAGTGATATTTTACTAGAGGCAGCCTGTATATAACACAGTGATATTTTACTAGAGGCCGCCTGTATATAACACAGTGAGATTTTACTAGAGGCCGTCTGTATATAACACAGTGATATTTTACTAGAGGCCGTCTGTATATAACACAGTGATATTTTACTAGAGGCCGTCTGTATATAACACAGTGATATTTTACTAGAGGCAGCCTGTATATAACACAGTGATATTTTACTAGAGGCCTCCTGTATATAACACAGTGATATTTTACTAGAGGCAGCCTGTATATAACACAGTGATATTTTACTAGAGGCAGCCTGTATATAACACAGTGATATTTTACTAGAGGCAGCCTGTATATAACACAGTGATATTTTACTAGAGGCAGCCTGTATATAACACAGTGATATTTTACTAGAGGCAGCCTGTATATAACACAGTGATATTTTACTAGAGGCAGCCTGTATATAACACAGTGATATTTTACTAGAGGCAGCCTGTATATAACACAGTGATATTTTACTAGAGGCCGCCTGTATATAACAGTGATATTTTACTAGAGGCCTCCTGTATATAACACAGTGATATTTTACTAGAGGCAGCCTGTATATAACACAGTGATATTTTACTAGAGGCCTCCTGTATATAACACAGTGATATTTTACTAGAGGCAGCCTGTATATAACAGTGATATTTTACTAGAGGCCGTCTGTATATAACACAGTGATATTTTACTAGAGGCAGCCTGTATATAACACAGTGATATTTTACTAGAGGCAGCCTGTATATAACACAGTGATATTTTACTAGAGGCCGCCTGTATATAACAGTGATATTTTACTAGAGGCCGCCTGTATATAACACAGTGATATTTTACTAGAGGCCGCCTGTATATAACACAGTGATATTTTACTAGAGGCCTCCTGTATATAACACAGTGATATTTTACTAGAGGCAGCCTGTATATAACACAGTGATATTTTACTAGAGGCAGCCTGTATATAACACAGTGATATTTTACTAGAGGCAGCCTGTATATAACACAGTGATATTTTACTAGAGGCAGCCTGTATATAACACAGTGATATTTTACTAGAGGCTGTCTGTATATAACACAGTGATATTTTACTAGAGGCCGTCTGTATATAACACAGTGATATTTTACTAGAGGCCGCCTGTATATAACACAGTGATATTTTACTAGAGGCCGCCTGTATATAACACAGTGATATTTTACTAGAGGCAGCCTGTATATAACACAGTGATATTTTACTAGAGGCAGCCTGTATATAACACAGTGATATTTTACTAGAGGCCGCCTGTATATAACACAGTGATATTTTACTAGAGGCAGCCTGTATATAACACAGTGATATTTTACTAGAGGCAGCCTGTAAATAACACAGTGATATTTTACTAGAGGCAGCCTGTATATAACACAGTGATATTTTACTAGAGGCTGTCTGTATATAACACAGTGATATTTTACTAGAGGCCGTCTGTATATAACACAGTGATATTTTACTAGAGGCCGCCTGTATATAACACAGTGATATTTTACTAGAGGCCGCCTGTATATAACACAGTGATATTTTACTAGAGGCAGCCTGTATATAACACAGTGATATTTTACTAGAGGCAGCCTGTATATAACACAGTGATATTTTACTAGAGGCAGCCTGTATATAACACAGTGATATTTTACTAGAGGCCGCCTGTATATAACACAGTGATATTTTACTAGAGGCCGCCTGTATATAACACAGTGATATTTTACTAGAGGCAGCCTGTATATAACACAGTGATATTTTACTAGAGGCAGCCTGTATATAACGCAGTGATATTTTACTAGAGGCCGTCTGTATATAACACAGTAATATTTTACTAGAGGCCGCCTGTATATAACACAGTGATATTTTACTAGAGGCAGCCTGTATATAACACAGTGATATTTTACTAGAGGCAGCCTGTATATAACACAGTGATATTTTACTAGAGGCAGCCTGTATATAACACAGTGATATTTTACTAGAGGCCGCCTGTATATAACACAGTGATATTTTACTAGAGGCCGTCTGTATATAACACAGTGATATTTTACTAGAGGCCGTCTGTATATAACACAGTGATATTTTACTAGAGGCCGCCTGTATATAACACAGTGATATTTTACTAGAGGCAGCCTGTATATAACGCAGTGATATTTTACTAGAGGCCGCCTGTATATAACACAGTGATATTTTACTAGAGGCCGCCTGTATATAACGCAGTGATATTTTACTAGAGGCAGCCTGTATATAACACAGTGATATTTTACTAGAGGCCGCCTGTATATAACACAGTGATATTTTACTAGAGGCAGCCTGTATATAACACAGTGATATTTTACTAGAGGCAGCCTGTATATAACACAGTGATATTTTACTAGAGGCCGCCTGTATATAACACAGTGATATTTTACTAGAGGCCGTCTGTATATAACACAGTGATATTTTACTAGAGGCCGTCTGTATATAACACAGTGATATTTTACTAGAGGCCGCCTGTATATAACACAGTGATATTTTACTAGAGGCAGCCTGTATATAACGCAGTGATATTTTACTAGAGGCAGCCTGTATATAACACAGTGATATTTTACTAGAGGCAGCCTGTATATAACGCAGTGATATTTTACTAGAGGCCGCCTGTATATAACACAGTGATCTTTTACTAGAGGCCGCCTGTATATAACACAGTGATATTTTACTAGAGGCCGCCTGTATATAACACAGTGATATTTTACTAGAGGCCGCCTGTATATAACACAGTGATATTTTACTAGGGGCCGCCTGTATATAACACAGTGATATTTTACTAGAGGCAGCCTGTATATAACGCAGTGATATTTTACTAGAGGCCGCCTGTATATAACACAGTGATATTTTACTAGAGGCCGCCTGTATATAACACAGTGATATTTTACTAGAGGCAGCCTGTATATAACACAGTGATATTTTACTAGAGGCCGCCTGTATATAACACAGTGATATTTTACTAGAGGCCGCCTGTATATAACACAGTGATATTTTACTAGAGGCCGTCTGTATATAACACAGTGATATTTTACTAGAGGCCGTCTGTATATAACACAGTGATATTTTACTAGAGGCCGCCTGTATATAACACAGTGATATTTTACTAGAGGCAGCCTGTATATAACACAGTGATATTTTACTAGAGGCCGCCTGTATATAACACAGTGATATTTTACTAGAGGCCGCCTGTATATAACACAGTGATATTTTACTAGAGGCCGTCTGTATATAACACAGTGATATTTTACTAGAGGCCGTCTGTATATAACACAGTGATATTTTACTAGAGGCAGCCTGTATATAACACAGTGATATTTTACTAGAGGCCGCCTGTATATAACACAGTGATATTTTACTAGAGGCCGCCTGTATATAACAGTGATATTTTACTAGAGGCCGCCTGTATATAACACAGTGATATTTTACTAGAGGCAGCCTGTATATAACACAGTGATATTTTACTAGAGGCCGCCTGTATATAACACAGTGATATTTTACTAGAGGCAGCCTGTATATAACACAGTGATATTTTACTAGAGGCCGCCTGTATATAACACAGTGATATTTTACTAGAGGCCGCCTGTATATAACAGTGATATTTTACTAGAGGCCGCCTGTATATAACACAGTGATATTTTACTAGAGGCCGCCTGTATATAACGCAGTGATATTTTACTAGAGGCAGCCTGTATATAACACAGTGATATTTTACTAGAGGCCGCCTGTATATAACACAGTGATATTTTACTAGAGGCCGCCTGTATATAACGCAGTGATATTTTACTAGAGGCCGCCTGTATATAACACAGTGATATTTTACTAGAGGCCGTCTGTATATAACACAGTGATATTTTACTAGAGGCCGTCTGTATATAACACAGTGATATTTTACTAGAGGCCGCCTGTATATAACACAGTGATATTTTACTAGAGGCAGCCTGTATATAACACAGTGATATTTTACTAGAGGCCGCCTGTATATAACACAGTGATATTTTACTAGAGGCCGCCTGTATATAACACAGTGATATTTTACTAGAGGCCGTCTGTATATAACACAGTGATATTTTACTAGAGGCCGTCTGTATATAACACAGTGATATTTTACTAGAGGCAGCCTGTATATAACACAGTGATATTTTACTAGAGGCCGCCTGTATATAACGCAGTGATATTTTACTAGAGGCAGCCTGTATATAACACAGTGATATTTTACTAGAGGCCGCCTGTATATAACACAGTGATATTTTACTAGAGGCAGCCTGTATATAACACAGTGATATTTTACTAGAGGCCGCCTGTATATAACACAGTGATATTTTACTAGAGGCAGCCTGTATATAACACAGTGATATTTTACTAGAGGCCGCCTGTATATAACACAGTGATATTTTACTAGAGGCCGCCTGTATATAACAGTGATATTTTACTAGAGGCCGCCTGTATATAACACAGTGATATTTTACTAGAGGCCGCCTGTATATAACGCAGTGATATTTTACTAGAGGCAGCCTGTATATAACACAGTGATATTTTACTAGAGGCCGCCTGTATATAACACAGTGATATTTTACTAGAGGCCGCCTGTATATAACGCAGTGATATTTTACTAGAGGCCGCCTGTATATAACACAGTGATATTTTACTAGAGGCCGTCTGTATATAACGCAGTGATATTTTACTAGAGGCCGCCTGTATATAACGCAGTGATATTTTACTAGAGGCCGCCTGTATATAACGCAGTGATATTTTACTAGAGGCCGCCTGTATATAACACAGTGATATTTTACTAGAGGCCGCCTGTATATAACACTGTGATATTTTACTAGAGGCAGCCTGTATATAACACAGTGATATTTTACTAGAGGCCTCCTGTATATAACGCAGTGATATTTTACTAGAGGCAGCCTGTATATAACACAGTGATATTTTACTAGAGGCCGCCTGTATATAACACAGTGATATTTTACTAGAGGCCGCCTGTATATAACAGTGATATTTTACTAGAGGCCGCCTGTATATAACACAGTGATATTTTACTAGAGGCCGCCTGTATATAACACTGTGATATTTTACTAGAGGCAGCCTGTATATAACACAGTGATATTTTACTAGAGGCCTCCTGTATATAACGCAGTGATATTTTACTAGAGGCCGCCTGTATATAACAGTGATATTTTACTAGAGGCCTCCTGTATATAACGCAGTGATATTTTACTAGAGGCAGCCTGTATATAACACAGTGATATTTTACTAGAGGCCGCCTGTATATAACACAGTGATATTTTACTAGAGGCAGCCTGTATATAACACAGTGATATTTTACTAGAGGCCGCCTGTATATAACACAGTGATATTTTACTAGAGGCAGCCTGTATATAACACAGTGATATTTTACTAGAGGCAGCCTGTATATAACACAGTGATATTTTACTAGAGGCCGCCTGTATATAACACAGTGATATTTTACTAGAGGCAGCCTGTATATAACACAGTGATATTTTACTAGAGGCCGCCTGTATATAACACAGTGATATTTTACTAGAGGCAGCCTGTATATAACACAGTGATATTTTACTAGAGGCCTCCTGTATATAACGCAGTGATATTTTACTAGAGGCCGCCTGTATATAACACAGTGATATTTTACTAGAGGCCTCCTGTATATAACACAGTGATATTTTACTAGAGGCCGCCTGTATATAACACAGTGATATTTTACTAGAGGCAGCCTGTATATAACACAGTGATATTTTACTAGAGGCAGCCTGTATATAACACAGTGATATTTTACTAGAGGCCGTCTGTATATAACACAGTGATATTTTACTAGAGGCAGTCTGTATATAACACAGTGATATTTTACTAGAGGCCGTCTGTATATAACACAGTGATATTTTACTAGAGGCCGCCTGTATATAACAGTGATATTTTACTAGAGGCAGCCTGTATATAACACAGTGATATTTTACTAGAGGCCGTCTGTATATAACACAGTGATATTTTACTAGAGGCAGTCTGTATATAACACAGTGATATTTTACTAGAGGCCGTCTGTATATAACACAGTGATATTTTACTAGAGGCCGCCTGTATATAACAGTGATATTTTACTAGAGGCCGTCTGTATATAACACAGTGATATTTTACTAGAGGCCGCCTGTATATAACAGTGATATTTTACTAGAGGCAGCCTGTATATAACACAGTGATATTTTACTAGAGGCAGCCTGTATATAACACAGTGATATTTTACTAGAGGCAGCCTGTATATAACACAGTGATATTTTACTAGAGGCAGCCTGTATATAACACAGTGATATTTTACTAGAGGCCGCCTGTATATAACAGTGATATTTTACTAGGGGCCGTCTGTATATAACACAGTGATATTTTACTAGAGGCCGCCTGTATATAACACAGTGATATTTTACTAGAGGCCGCCTGTATATAACACAGTGATATTTTACTAGAGGCAGCCTGTATATAACACAGTGATATTTTACTAGAGGCAGCCTGTATATAACACAGTGATATTTTACTAGAGGCCGCCTGTATATAACACAGTGATATTTTACTAGAGGCCTCCTGTATATAACACAGTGATATTTTACTAGAGGCAGCCTGTATATAAACACAGTGATATTTTACTAGAGGCCGTCTGTATATAACACAGTGATATTTTACTAGGGGCCGCCTGTATATAACGCAGTGATATTTTACTAGAGGCCGTCTGTATATAACACAGTGATATTTTACTAGAGGCAGCCTGTATATAACACAGTGATATTTTACTAGAGGCCGTCTGTATATAACACAGTGATATTTTACTAGAGGCCGCCTGTATATAACACAGTGATATTTTACTAGAGGCCGCCTGTATATAACACAGTGATATTTTACTAGAGGCCGCCTGTATATAACACAGTGATATTTTACTAGAGGCCGCCTGTATATAACACAGTGATATTTTACTAGAGGCCGCCTGTATATAACACAGTGATATTTTACTAGAGGCAGCCTGTATATAACACAGTGATATTTTACTAGAGGCAGCCTGTATATAACACAGTGATATTTTACTAGAGGCAGCCTGTATATAACACAGTGATATTTTACTAGAGGCCGCCTGTATATAACACAGTGATATTTTACTAGAGGCCGCCTGTATATAACACAGTGATATTTTACTAGAGGCCGCCTGTATATAACACAGTGATATTTTACTAGAGGCAGCCTGTATATAACACAGTGATATTTTACTAGAGGCAGCCTGTATATAACACAGTGATATTTTACTAGAGGCAGCCTGTATATAACACAGTGATATTTTACTAGAGGCAGCCTGTATATAACACAGTGATATTTTACTAGAGGCAGCCTGTATATAACACAGTGATATTTTACTAGAGGCAGCCTGTATATAACACAGTGATATTTTACTAGAGGCAGCCTGTATATAACACAGTGATATTTTACTAGAGGCAGCCTGTATATAACACAGTGATATTTTACTAGAGGCCGCCTGTATATAACACAGTGATATTTTACTAGAGGCAGCCTGTATATAACACAGTGATATTTTACTAGAGGCCGTCTGTATATAACACAGTGATATTTTACTAGAGGCAGCCTGTATATAACACAGTGATATTTTACTAGAGGCAGCCTGTATATAACACAGTGATATTTTACTAGAGGCAGCCTGTATATAACACAGTGATATTTTACTAGAGGCAGCCTGTATATAACACAGTGATATTTTACTAGAGGCAGCCTGTATATAACACAGTGATATTTTACTAGAGGCAGCCTGTATATAACACAGTGATATTTTACTAGAGGCAGCCTGTATATAACACAGTGATATTTTACTAGAGGCAGCCTGTATATAACACAGTGATATTTTACTAGAGGCCGCCTGTATATAACACAGTGATATTTTACTAGAGGCCGCCTGTATATAACACAGTGATATTTTACTAGAGGCAGCCTGTATATAACACAGTGATATTTTACTAGAGGCAGCCTGTATATAACACAGTGATATTTTACTAGAGGCAGCCTGTATATAACACAGTGATATTTTACTAGAGGCAGCCTGTATATAACACAGTGATATTTTACTAGAGGCAGCCTGTATATAACACAGTGATATTTTACTAGAGGCAGCCTGTATATAACACAGTGATATTTTACTAGAGGCAGCCTGTATATAACACAGTGATATTTTACTAGAGGCAGCCTGTATATAACACAGTGATATTTTACTAGAGGCCGCCTGTATATAACACAGTGATATTTTACTAGAGGCAGTCTGTATATAACACAGTGATATTTTACTAGAGGCCGTCTGTATATAACACAGTGATATTTTACTAGAGGCCGCCTGTATATAACACAGTGATATTTTACTAGAGGCCGTCTGTATATAACACAGTGATATTTTACTAGAGGCCTCCTGTATATAACACAGTGATATTTTACTAGAGGCAGCCTGTATATAACACAGTGATATTTTACTAGAGGCCTCCTGTATATAACACAGTGATATTTTACTAGAGGCAGCCTGTATATAACACAGTGATATTTTACTAGAGGCAGCCTGTATATAACACAGTGATATTTTACTAGAGGCAGCCTGTATATAACACAGTGATATTTTACTAGAGGCCGCCTGTATATAACACAGTGATGGTCTGCATAACGAGTTCTGAATTCTAGAAACCCATATTGTGTCCATGCTTGGCAGCCTTCGTTTTGCCTGAGTCCCATAACATAATGTTTTGGTAATGATACAGAACATGAATTTTAGTTTTCACAGAAGATGACAGAGTGTCCGCCTGTAATAGCTGGAAATTGAGTTTGTGCTGTTTAATGGCTGTAATGTTTCACTCGCTCTTTCTTTAAAAGGACAGCTTCACTTCACAGGATTAGCTTTGGGTTTTTTTTACTCACTTGTAAAGGAGAAAAAAAAGTCCAAAATTGCTTCGTTTTTTCTGTTACATTTTATCTAAAAACAAGCAAGATGGGTTGTGATTTTGGATAATTCCAGTTCAGTTGTATTAATGTTTTAGAATGCGTCAGCACTCGTGTGATGTATGAAATATCTCTCCATCGATTAATGTGTCATCAGAAATAGCCTCTGTCAGGGGTTCAGCCAGTTGATGGTCTTGTGAGGCTAATTGATGATAACGCTTATCTACCCCTAAATCCTCTTTATACGTCACAAAGCTTTATAAATTTTCCTAAAGCTAAAGATATATAGAAACTCACTTCAAGTTCAACCACTCAAACGCCTTCTTTGGTACCGGAGTTGTATAACAGAGCTCCACAGCAATAATACTCCCAGTAATGTGTCTGAGTGTATAACAGAGCTCCACAGCAATAATACTCCCAGTAATGTGACTGAGTTTATAACAAAGCTCCACAGCAATAAAACTCCCAGTAATGTATCCGAGTGTATAACAGAGCCCCACAGCAATAATACTCCCAGTAATGTGTCTGAGTGTATAACAGAGCTCCACAGCAATAATACTCCCAGTAATGTGTCTGAGTGTATAACAGTGCTCCATAGCAATAATACTCCCAGTAATGTGTCTGAGTGTATAACAGAGCTCCACAGCAATAATACTCCCAGTAATGTGTCTGAGTGTATAACAGAGCTCCACAGCAATAATACTCCCAGTAATGTATCCGAGTGTATAACAGAGCTCCACAGCAATAATACTCCCAGTAATGTGTCCGAGTGTATAACAGAGCTCCACAGCAATAATACTCCCAGTAATGTGTCCGAGTGTATAACAGAGCTCCACAGCAATAATACTCCCAGGAACGTGTCTGAGTGTATAACAGAGCTCCACAGCAATAATACTCCCAGTAATGTGTCCGAGTGTATAACAGAGCTCCACAGCAATAATACTCCCAGGAACGTGTCTGAGTGTATAACAGAGCTCCACAGCAATAATACTCCCAGTAATGTGACTGAGTGTATAACAGAGCTCCACAGCAATAATACTCCCAGTAATGTGTCTGAGTGTATAACAGAGCTCCACAGCAATAATACTCCCAGTAATGTATCCGAGTGTATAACAGAGCTCCACAGCAATAATACTCCCAGTAATGTGTCCGAGTGTATAACAGAGCTCCACAGCAATAATACTCCCAGTAATGTGTCCGAGTGTATAACAGAGCTCCACAGCAATAATACTCCCAGGAACGTGTCTGAGTGTATAACAGAGCTCCACAGCAATAATACTCCCAGTAATGTGTCCGAGTGTATAACAGAGCTCCACAGCAATAATACTCCCAGGAACGTGTCTGAGTGTATAACAGAGCTCCACAGCAATAATACTCCCAGTAATGTGACTGAGTGTATAACAGAGCTCCACAGCAATAATTCTCCCAGAAATGTGTCTGAGTGTATAACAGAGCTCCACAGCAATAATACTCCCAGTAATGTATCCGAGTGTATAACAGAGCTCCACAGCAATAATACTCCCAGTAATGTGTCTGAGTGTATAACAGAACCCCACAGCAATAATACTCTCAGTAATGTGACTGAGTGTATAACAGAGCTCCACAGCAATAATTCTCCCAGTAATGTGACTGAGTGTATAACAGAGCTCCACAGCAATAATTCTCCCAGAAATGTGTCTGAGTGTATAACAGAGCTCCACAGCAATAATACTCCCAGTAATGTATCCGAGTGTATAACAGAGCTCCACAGCAATAATACTCCCAGTAATGTGTCTGAGTGTATAACAGAACCCCACAGCAATAATACTCTCAGTAATGTGACTGAGTGTATAACAGAGCTCCACAGCAATAATTCTCCCAGTAATGTGACTGAGTGTATAACAGAGCTCCACAGCAATAATACTCCCAGTAATGTATCCGAGTGTATAACAGAGCTCCACAGCAATAATACTCCCAGTAATGTGTCTGAGTGTATAACAGAACCCCACAGCAATAATACTCCCAGGAACGTGTCTGAGTGTATAACAGAGCTCCACAGCAATAATACTCCCAGTAATGTGTCCGAGTGTATAACAGAGCTCCACAGCAATAATACTCCCAGGAACGTGTCTGAGTGTATAACAGAGCTCCACAGCAATAATACTCCCAGTAATGTGACTGAGTGTATAACAGAGCTCCACAGCAATAATTCTCCCAGAAATGTGTCTGAGTGTATAACAGAGCTCCACAGCAATAATACTCCCAGTAATGTATCCGAGTGTATAACAGAGCTCCACAGCAATAATACTCCCAGTAATGTGTCTGAGTGTATAACAGAACCCCACAGCAATAATACTCTCAGTAATGTGACTGAGTGTATAACAGAGCTCCACAGCAATAATTCTCCCAGTAATGTGACTGAGTGTATAACAGAGCTCCACAGCAATAATTCTCCCAGAAATGTGTCTGAGTGTATAACAGAGCTCCACAGCAATAATACTCCCAGTAATGTATCCGAGTGTATAACAGAGCTCCACAGCAATAATACTCCCAGTAATGTGTCTGAGTGTATAACAGAACCCCACAGCAATAATACTCTCAGTAATGTGACTGAGTGTATAACAGAGCTCCACAGCAATAATTCTCCCAGTAATGTGACTGAGTGTATAACAGAGCTCCACAGCAATAATACTCCCAGTAATGTGTCTGAGTGTATAACAGAGCTCCACAGCAATAATTCTCCCAGAAATGTGTCTGAGTGTATAACAGAGCTCCACAGCAATAATTATCCCAGTAATGTGACTGAGTGTATAACATAGCTCAAAAGCAATAATACTCCCAGTAATGTGTCTGTAACGGCACCCCCAATCTTAAAAGGGTTAAACCGCCGTTTAGTAGATCTTCCCCTTCCAGATATACAGGCACAGCTACTGCAGAACACCAAACTCCCGAACTGGATATAAAATAGCACTCCAAACTGGAACCTCACGAATAGCTGCTAGCAGACGAACAGGAAAAGCATACATCAGCTTACACTCCTAGCAATCAATCTCCAGCAGCATACAGTGAATCCCCCCAAGAACGAGACAAGGCTCCGTGTTGAGGGTCAAGCAGTGGTCTGAGGTGCTGGCACACCCAGCCTGGTTTTTATTACGGTTGTGCACATACAGGACACACCCAGGGGGAGGCATAAAATAACCAATCAAGTAACAGTACAACCCACACATCCCCTCCCCTCAGATAAGCAGTTAACATAATTATTACATACAGTAAAAATACAGTTTCCACACATACTCTGTAACTTTAAAACCATACATCACATTCACATAAAAATACATGTGACAGACCTCTTTCTAGTGTAACCGATACCATCTCGGAGAATTGCCGTTGCATATGGATTGTTGGGGATTTCGGGTACTTGTGGATCCGTACGGTATACATCGCCACGTGGAGAGAACAATGGGTCGCGGCCATTTTGACCGCGTGGACTAATGACCGAACTTTCCACACGATGAATTCCGACCTTACCAACGACATACGCCCATGCTAGTCGACGGATCCAAAGTACCGAACTAAAGACACCCGGTCCAACAGAGAGTTTTCGTTTATCTTGTATAGTTTTTGAGTAATTGGTGCAAACGTGTATCTGGCGAACGGCCCAACCGATCTAGGGGATTTTCACGTATATTGTTCCCCTAGATCTCCGTTCCCTAATACACGTAGCACAATGTATTTTCGTTGCATATTGTGTGTGTTATATAAACTTGTAATAATGTTATAATATTCTGCTCGGTACAGTGGGAGTGACTCCCACTGTAAATGTATTATCTCCTCCGGATACGGGGAGGAGTTGTTGTACGGCATAAAAGCCCGAGTTACCGAATAAACATTACTCTTACTTTTGACCCTCAACACAGAGTCTCGTCTCGTGCTTGGAGGGGATGACTATTACTTGGATATCGTAATTATGGGGAACCTGTTGTGCTGTAGCTAACTTCGTGCTTGGGGGAAAGGACACCTTCTCAGCGGCGTAAACCCCCTACTACACCGGGGTGCCGCTACAATTGGTGGCAGCGGCGGGATCGTTCTTTCACCCCAGAAGGACAGCTACCGAGAGCAATCAGGATGGAGGCCTACTACGGAAGGTTGAAACGATCTACCCTAAAAGACTTGTTGGAGAGCCGTGGTCGTTCGGCTAGCAACAAAAAGAAAAGAGACATTTTGGCAGAGTTGGTCGCATTGGACTTAGCTGAACAGAATGACGGACTGGATGTCGACCCAAACCCAGAACCGGAGATCGCTTTGGTCCGAACGCCAGCAGATGAACAATTCGACCACGAGGTGAGGGTAAGGCTGGCTCACTACGGACCCAACCCCTCACCTAGGATTGTAACCCAAGTCATTGCGGCAGTCGATGCCAACCGGCGCCAGACTTCCACTGGCACCAGTCCAATTGCGGGGACTTTCCAAACTCCCGAGGAAAAGAGGAAAGTACACTTTGCCGCTTTTAAAAATTTTGTGGAAACAGAGGGGGAGATTGACCAATACCTAGCGGACTTTGAACGTCAATGTGCCCTACATAAAGTACCCTCCGAGGAGTGGGTCAAAATTTTGTCTGGCAAATTATCCGGACGAGCCAGCGATGCTTTCCGGGCGATCCCGGACCATGAGGTGGGAAGCTACCGATTGGTAAAAGAAGCTCTATTGTCCCGATATGCAGTAACCCCCGAAGCATATCGGAGACGCTTCCGGGAATCCCGAAAGCAAACCGGTGACTCCTACACCGAATGGGCCTGCCGATTACAACGCACGGCTGGCCACTGGATGGATGGGTGCCAAGCTACCACCGCGGAGGAGGTTTTACAGTTGTTTTTGCTGGAACATTTTTTTGAAAAGGTGGACAAGGAGCTCAGAGAGTGGATTCGGGATAGGAGACCACTTACCCTACCCGAAGCCGCCCGGTTGGCCGACGAGTATGCAGACGCCCGCAAACCCGATCTCTCGGTCCAAAAGACAGCTGCCCGAGTAGAAAGCCGCCCTGTCGGCCCTACTCCAACCACTCCCACTATCCAACCTAGCTACAACACTTCCTCCCGCTTCACCCAGTCAAGTGTCCCGGACCGCCGGCGGTGCCATAGGTGTCAGCAAGTGGGTCACCTGAGGGACAAATGCCCACTTGATCCCGCTCGACAAACGTCCTGGAGGAAGCCCGCTGAAGGGAACCCCCGACCTTTTACCTCAGGGGCCCATTGCATTGAAGCGCAACCTCTGGGGGAAGAGCAATGGGAGATTTTACACGAGGCCAATCCCCTATATGCGGCTGCTGTAGACAACCGGCAGCATCACCGACAAACAGTCCGAGTGAATGGACAAGTTGTCAGTGGGTTACGAGACACTGGGGCCACCTTAACCTTGATTCAACACGACCTGGTCCCAGAAAAAGAACATACTGGCCAAACGGTGGCCGTTAGAGTGGCCGGGGGTGCAGTACATCGCCTCCCCACGGCCCGAGTGCATTTGGATTGGGGGGTGGGAGCTGGCCAAGTGAATGTGGGCCTGATGAAAGGGCTACCCGCGGAAGTACTTTTGGGAAATGACTTAGCCCCGCTGTTGTCCGCTTTTGCTCCTCAAGGCCCTGCTGGAGCCTGCCCTGTCACCACCCGGGCTCAGGCTCGTGCAATTGGAATCGGCCCGCCAGTCGCGGAGACCCAGGTAAGATCTGACCCTCCGACTGTGACCTTAGGACAGACCCCCTTAGACTGGGATACCCCTGAGACGTTTGGGAGGGAGACGCGGGAAGACGTCACTCTCCGGAAATATAGGGATAAGGCAGAGAAAGGGGAACCGGGGACAGATGGGGAAAGCTACGAGTGGGTGGGGGATAGACTGTATAGGATCCCCCAGGAGCCCGCAGCCGGTAAAAACCCCGTCCCACAGAAGCAACTAGTGCTACCGAAAAAATACAGGCGAGAGATCATGAGGATCGCTCACGATATACCCTTAGCTGGCCATTCAGGAGTACGTCGCACGGCCCATAGGATTACCCAGAATTTCTTCTGGCCAGGGTTTAACCGGGACGTGCGACAATATTGCAGAACCTGTGACACTTGCCAACGGGTGGGTAAGAGGGGAGATCGCCCGAAGGCCAAATTAATGTCGATGCCGATCATTGGGGAACCCTTCTATAGGGTCGCCGTCGACATTGTAGGCCCCCTAGCGCGACATAGCCCGTCCGGTAAGAAGTACATTCTTACCGTGGTGGACTATGGGACCCGGTACCCCGAGGCGGTGCCCCTGCCGAATATTGAAGCGGAGACGGTAGCCGATGCCTTGGTCAAGATATTCACTCGGGTGGGATTCCCTAAAGAAATCCTATCCGACCAGGGAACCCAGTTCACTGCCGTACTCACACAGCAGTTATGGAAAGTGTGCCACATTAAACCCCTGCTCAGTTCCCCGTACCACCCTCAAACTAACGGCCTCTGTGAGCGCTTTAATGGGACTCTCAAACAAATGTTGAGGACCTTTACGGACGGTTGCAGAGACTGGGAGAGATTCTTACCCCACCTGTTATTTGCCTATAGGGAGGTCCCCCAAGAATCTACGGGTTTTTCTCCCTTTGAGTTATTGTATGGGAGGAGGGTGCGAGGACCCCTCGATCTCATTCGGGACCACTGGGAAGGGGAAACCGAACAGGCAGGGACACCTATTGTGCCATATGTCCTGGAGCTCCGGGACCGCATGGAGCAACTCTCCCTATTGGTAAGGGAGAATCTCCAGGCGGCCCAGGGGCGACAGAAACGATGGTACGATAGGGGTGCCCGGCAACGACTGTTCCATATAGGGCAGAAGGTATTGGTGCTAAAACCGGTGAAGGACAACAAACTGCAGGCTGCGTGGCAGGGTCCTTACAAGGTTTTAGCCCAACTCTGTGATACCACCTACCTTATTGCCAGCTGTGCAGATGAAAGGATCCAACGCTCCTTTCATGTGAACATGCTGAAAGAGTACCAAGAGCGACAGGAAGATGTTAACGCTGTTTGTGCCCCAGCTACTGATGACCCTGAAAATTTACCCCTACCTGACCTGCTGGAAAAGGAGACTCACCCCGACCTAGTTAGCCTAGTGAAACTGGGAGAACGACTGAACCCTACGGAGCTAGAGCAGGCTAGACAGCTCCTATGGGAGAAGCAGAGTACCTTCTCCCAGGAGCCAGGATACACAACCCTGGCCATACACAAAGTAGAGACCCCAGGGCAGGCCCCCCTCCGACAACCCCCGTACCGTATTCCGGAAGCCGTCCGGGACGGAATGCTGAAGGAAATACGGGAAATGACACAGCTGGGGGTCATTGAGCCATCCGACAGTCCCTGGGCCTCTCCCGTAGTCTTAGTCCCCAAGAAAGACGGAACCACTCGGTTCTGCGTCGACTACAGGCGGCTAAATGAAAAGACTACCACTGACGCTTACCCCATGCCTCGGGTAGACGAATTATTAGATCGCATAGCCAGGGGTAACTACCTCTCTACCATAGACCTCTGCAAGGGTTATTGGCAGATCCCCCTGGCCGAGGATGCCGTGCCCAAGTCGGCCTTTGTCACCCCGTTTGGCTTATACCAATTTAAGGTCATGCCATTCGGGATGAAAAATGCCCCGGCTACGTTCCAGCGAATGGTGGATCGGCTCCTCGATGGCTTCCAGGAGTTTGCGTGTGCATACCTGGATGACATTGCGATCTACAGTGAGTCTTGGGAAGAACATTTAGTCCACGTAGGGGTAGTCCTAGATAAGATTCGGGCCGCGGGCCTGACACTAAAACCCGAGAAATGCCATCTAGGAATGGCCGAGGTCCAATACCTGGGACACCGGGTGGGGTGTGGAAAACAGAGACCGGAGCCTGCCAAGGTTGAGGCAGTAGCAAACTGGCCCACACCGAATACCAAGACCCAGGTATTGGCCTTCTTAGGGACCGCCGGGTACTATAGACGCTTTGTCCCTGATTATAGCACGGTAGCCAAACCTTTGACTGACTTGACCAAAAAGAATTTACCCAGACAGGTCCTGTGGTCTCCCGCTTGCGAAGCCGCCTTTCAATCTCTCAAACATGCTCTTGTTAATGCTCCTGTCTTGGCTGCCCCAGTACCTAACAAACGTTTCCTTGTACATACAGACGCTTCCATGTATGGACTGGGGGCTGTGCTGAGCCAAATCGGGGAAGATGGAAAGGAGCATCCGGTCGCATACCTCAGCCGAAAGCTGTTACCGAGGGAAGTGAGTTATGCGGCCGTAGAGAAAGAGTGCCTGGCCCTGGTATGGGCATTGAAAAAACTAACACCTTATTTGTATGGACAGGAATTCTCTTTGGTAACAGATCACAATCCATTGGTATGGCTTAACCGGGTCGCAGGAGACAACGGCCGATTGCTGAGATGGAGCTTGGCCCTGCAAACGTACAATTTCACCATCAGCTATCGACCCGGTAAGCTAAATGGCAACGCCGATGGGTTGTCTCGACAACTGGACAATTCTCCGGACAAATGAATTCCGGTCATCCCTAAGTTAATCCGAAAGGATCAATCCAGGTCTGCCGGAGTGTACCACTAGGAGGGAGCCGTGTGACAGACCTCTTTCTAGTGTAACCGATACCATCTCGGAGAATTGCCGTTGCATATGGATTGTTGGGGATTTCGGGTACTTGTGGATCCGTACGGTATACATCGCCACGTGGAGAGAACAATGGGTCGCGGCCATTTTGACCGCGTGGACTAATGACCGAACTTTCCACACGATGAATTCCGACCTTACCAACGACATACGCCCATGCTAGTCGACGGATCCAAAGTACCGAACTAAAGACACCCGGTCCAACAGAGAGTTTTCGTTTATCTTGTATAGTTTTTGAGTAATTGGTGCAAACGTGTATCTGGCGAACGGCCCAACCGATCTAGGGGATTTTCACGTATATTGTTCCCCTAGATCTCCGTTCCCTAATACACGTAGCACAATGTATTTTCGTTGCATATTGTGTGTTATATAAACTTGTAATAATGTTATAATATTCTGCTCGGTACAGTGGGAGTGACTCCCACTGTAAATGTATTATCTCCTCCGGATACGGGGAGGAGTTGTTGTACGGCATAAAAGCCCGAGTTACCGAATAAACATTACTCTTACTTTTGACCCTCAACACAGAGTCTCGTCTCGTGCTTGGAGGGGATGACTATTACTTGGATATCGTAATTATGGGGAACCTGTTGTGCTGTAGCTAACTTCGTGCTTGGGGGAAAGGACACCTTCTCAGCGGCGTAAACCCCCTACTACACCGGGGTGCCGCTACAATACATATCCACAATCAATCCATTCAGGGGAACAACATATTAATAAATGTCATGAATCAGACCAGGGGTTCAAAAGTTAGTAAAAGTATATTTTGTTCCCCCTGGCTGGCAGTATTTTAATCTGGCTCAAACAGTAAAAGTAAAACATCCCCACAATGCATCCTGGCTTCCTCCCTTCTGCCCTGGAGATAATTGGAGAAGTAATCCAATTATCTCCCAGGTCAAAGACAAAACTCCATTACACATGTGGGGACCTAAATACAGGATTATGTTTTAAAATATATAAAGTCACTTTTATTACACCAAACACAGACATGTTACATATCCCCAGATAGCTCAGGTCTGGGTGCACATTATTAGGTGAATGGCACGCAGACCACACAAATACAGTTTAATCGCCATGGAGCTAAAGTCTTTCCCATAGTCTTTCATTATATGAATAGGCTCCATGGCATAGCTATCTGGGGTATCACCGCTCACACAGGGCAAGTACCGAATGGCCCCACTGTGTTTAAAGGGCCAGAATGAGTGACATGCACTCTGTTAGGGCCGAATAAGTTTTTTAAAAGGGCCCAATCTCCCAGGGACCATAATCACATGGCAAGAGGCTGGCAAGCAGTCCTCTCCAGGCCCAAGTGGCGAAGGGCACTTCGTCACAGTGTCTGAGTGTATAACAGAGCTCCACAGCAATAATACTCCCAGTAATGTGTCTGAGTGTATAACAGAGCTCCACAGCAATAATACTCCCAGTAATGTGTCTGAGTGTATAACAGAGCTCCCCAGCAATAATACTCCCAGTAATGTGTCTGAGTGTACAACAGAGCTCCACAGCAATAATACTCCCAGTAATGTGACTGAGTGTATAACAGAGCTCCACAGCAATCATTCTCCCAGTAATGTGACTGAGTGTATAACAGAGCTCCACAGTAATAATACTCCCAGTAATGTGTCTCAGTGTATAACAGAGCCCACAGCAATAATACTCCCAGTAATGTGTCTCAGTGTATAACAGAGCCCACAGCAATAATACTCCCAGTAATGTGTCTGAGTGTATCACAGAGCTCCACAGCAATAATACTCCCAGTAATGTGTCTGAGTGTATAACAGAGCTCCACAGCAATAATACTCCCAGTAATGTGACTGAGTGTATAACAGAGCTCCACAGCAATAATTCTCCCAGTAATGTGACTGAGTGTATAACAGAGCTCCACAGCAATAATTCTCCCAGCAATGTATCTGAGTGTATAACAGAGCTCCACAGCAATAATACTCCCAATAATGTGTCTGAGTGTGTAACAAAGCTCCACAGTAATAATACTCACAGTAATGTGTCTTTAAACTACAAAGAATGTGTTTCAGTCTGTAATTAAGCAATCACTGATTAGGGTTAATTTCCAGATCTCGGATTTCTCCAGAATCCGTATAGTGGGTTTGTCTCTTTCCTGGTCCCATGTGTTTAACGTGTAGATACGTTTTGTGGGATTCATTTCTTTATACCATAGTTTTTGCTTTGATGTAATTCCTCTCAATATCTCCTAAACAAGAGATGTGCAGTGAGGTCTTTACATCCATAATATTAATAATAATCATAATAATATATAATGGTTTAGCCGCGTTCATGCACTTGTTATCTTCCCTTCTCACAAGCTTGCCGTTCTATATGGGACGGGCTGAATAATTTGCATCTTGGCAGGGAATCTTGGCATTTCTCGGCGGTGTTGCTATTTAATTCTTAATTTACATTTTTAATGTGCTGTGTTCTCGTTTATATGAATAGTTTAACTCATCTGCATTTCTATCTAATAGAATGGCGTTTTCTACAAATAATTGTGTATGCTAAGCAGCAGTTTAGGCATCTTGCTTGACTTCAATCCGGTACATTGTCAAGATGTTGTGCTGAATTTTCTGCTTGAAGCAGCTCTTTCAGTTTATTTCTCCCACACAAGGCCGCATCAGCAAACAGCACTGGTATTTACAATCCCAGACATGGACGGGGGTGCTTAATATGTCCCAATTTTGTGATATGTGGATTGATTGTGTAAGGAGATTCTGTGCTGTAGATTTGTTTAGAGTGGGCGCATATTGTATATGTGTAGAGACTTTGTGTCATGTGTGAGTGTGTGTGTTGGGGAGACTGTGTGTCACCAAAGTCCAAATTACCCCATCCCGAATGGGGCAAAACTATCACGCTGCCTCCAGGGGCATTTGGATTTCAACATTCAGACCTTGTCCACCTGATCAAACAGTGTCTGGAGTTCACAAATTAGGAGAAAACTCTGTTAAACACCTGAAACCCTGGCTGAATGATTCAACTCTGGGATAGAGGCTCCAGATCTTAGCTCGGAGGCTCATAATCTGGGCTTTAAAGCTGGCTCTGGCGTACATACCGGGGTCGCGGATGCGACCGGGCCCGGCCCACCAGGGGGCCCGGCCGCCCTCCGACCCGGTGTTTTATCAAATTCCCCAACTTCGTGAAAATCCCCTACCCTCGTCACTTCCGGTGAGGAGAATCAGCTGGATCCTGTGCTGCACATGCGTGCTAGCACTCCTGCTAATCCTCCACAGCCAGGTCCTGGAAGGTAACTAACACAGCCAGGTCCTGGAAGGTAAGTAAAACTAGTTTTACACTTTCATTATAGTTCGTGCATTCACTAAGCTCAGGCACACGGTGTAGCGGAGAGCTGATTTCTCGCAGCTATTCTCCACTTTAGATCCAAGGAAGGCTCAGGAACAAGTCATTAGTAAATCCACAGCAGAGTTTCCAGCAGGTAAAAAGGTACAGCGAAATCCCCACAGCACTCCCAATAACTGGACGACACACAGTTTCAGGAGTAGAACTGACAATCGTTTATTCCAAGGTTTCTTATAAAGCCTGCTCCCATGCAAGGGAGGGAACTACAGTAATTATGACAGTAACCAATACCATTCTTGTTACCTCCCACACATCTCCTCCCCTCAGAGTGAGTCATAATCCCCTTAAGTTGTACAGTACTTTACCCCAAACTTGGATGTACCCCTAAACCATCACATATCCTTAATATCAGGGTACCGCTAGGTAGCCCTGATCTGGGTGAATATAATATCCAAAATTCACCCAGATCGGACCAGGGGTTCGGTAGTTACAGGCAGGTGAAGTTTGACCGACCGCACACGAGTTGGTATCCGAAAAGGGTTCCATGAGAATGGGCCCTGCGGTCGGTCTCCGTTCGGCAGTTAAAACAGACATTTATAATTGCCATCCACATTTACATTCACCTAGATAGTGATTCCCTCATTCGGTACTTTATTACTACCGAATGGGGATTCGTTATGTTTCTCCGTTCGGCAGTTACGGAGCTCTGGAGGTCTCAGCGGTGTTTGGTTGTTTGAGTGTCCGATTTGAGTTCCAGGCACTCGACGACCAAACACCGCTGGGATTTTCATGCGTAAGATGGCCGCCGCCACGTGTACGCATGCCGAATGGCGGCCACCCAGATACAATGTTAATGAGCCGGTTAACTTGCGGTTGGAAAGAATGTGAACTTTAATAGCTGGCACACTTCTCTCTGGGGTGGTCCCTCCGTTCGGTAGTTTCCATAAGTATATAGTACGGATGGAAACTACCGAATACCATACAATTCACATAATACACAAACGAATAGCAATTTCAACATAGGGAAAACATATACGAACACAGTCACACAGGCATTTTGCAGGACAGGCTCACTGCATTCCGCTACACACGGGACATTTAGGGTTAAGTGAGGGTTCAAATTAGGGTTAGGTAAGTGATTCTAACCTCTCTCACTCTCTATTCTTACCTTAACCCTTGGGGTAAGGGTTAAAATAAAGTGTGAGAAATCCCAATTTAGTGATATTCCCCTAATATGAAATATCACTAAATATGAACAAGTCCCTAATCCTAACCCTAATTTGAACCCTAACATTAACCCTAAATGTCCCATGTCCTAAGCTTATTGAATGCACTAACTATAATCACCGGGCGGGCTGTCTGGGTGGCCGGCGCGCGAGAGAGCACTCTCCCCTGAGTGCTCCCTCTTCAGCTCCCTCGCGCACCGCACCGATGCCGGAGCCGGAATATGATGTCATCTTCCGGCTCTGGCATCAGTATGCGGCACACGAGGGGGCTGAAGAGGAAGCACTGAGCCAGGGAGAGGGCTCCCTCGCGCGCCCGCCAGCCTGCCTGCCGGGTGACACCACTGGATCCCAGGGAATCCCCTCAGCACTCCCACAGGTAAGGAGGCTGGGGGGATTCAATAAAAAAAAAAAATGTGTGTGTTAGTGTTAGTGTGTGTGTTTGTGTGTGTTAGTGTTAGTGTGTGTGTTAGTGTGTGTCTGCTAGTGAGTGTCAGTGGGTTTGTCTGTTATTGAGTGTGTGTCTGCTAGTGAGTGTCAGTGAGTGTGTTACTGTGTGTGTCTGTTACTGAGTGTGTTTGTGTGTCTCTGTTAGTGAGTCTGATGTCTGTTAGTGAGTGCGTGTCAGTGAGTGTGTATGTTTTGTAAGTGAGTGTGTATGTATGTCTGTCGCTGAGTGTGTCTCTGTCAGTACATGTGTGTGTCTGTTAGCTAGTGTGTATGCGTCTGTTCGTGAGAGTGTGTGTGTCTTCAGCGCTTACCTTTCTCCAGCGCCGGACTACCTTGGCGCTGGGGATCCCTCTGCCTCTCAGCTCCGAATGGCAAGAGCCGCGCGCGCATTTAAACCGCTCATAGGAAAGCATTACTCAATGCTTTTCTATGGACGCTCAGTATCTTAGAATCGCGGATGCTCCTCTAGCGGCTGTCAATGAGACAGCCACTAGAGGCTGGATTAACCCTCAGTGAAACATAGCAGTTTCTCTGAAACTGCTATGTTTTCAGCTGCAGGGTTAAAACTAGAGGGACCTGACACCCAGACCACTTCATTGAGCTGATGTGATCTGGGTGTCTGTAGTGGTCCTTTAAGTGTGTGTGCATCTGCATGCACTGGCGTACATACCGCGGTCGCAGGGGTCCCAGCCCTGCAACCCCTGCGACCAGGTGCCCGCCGCCATGTGTTGTGGCCCCGGCCCGCGCAGAGTAAGCGCGGGGAATATTGAGAATGAAGTGTCAGGTAGGAATTAAGATCATGATAAACAAACCTATAAAGGAACAAGGCTAGACTAATACAAGACAAACAAAGACACGGTCCAGAAATGATAGATTTATACTGTCAAAAACAGAAGTTAATGTCCTTCTCTAATATAGATTAAATAAATACCCAATGGATGGCACTTTCAAATCAGAACCTTGTCACAGGCATAACGTCCAGAGGTAAGACTGAAATGCCAGAAAACGCTGCTATCAAACAGGGAGCAGAATTAAACGGAAAATCCCACAGACTTTATTAATGACAATTCATATAGCTTCATCTTACCCGTAGTTACGGGAAACATAATATCTGCCTGCATGAAAAAGGCAGAGCCTAGTAGAGAAATAGGAGAGTCACACATTGCAACAAAGACTCCGTATTGTAAATATCAGACTCCCATAGCTCACACTGTGAATTCATGTTGGATACAGTAATGGTCAGTTACAGGAGAGGTACATATTAATAGGAGTACATTATTCAGATAGCACTGACAGAATATCAGGATAGAAATTGTGGCAGCGACTAAATTCTAAGTAGGAACAGTGGTGTATCTTGGTTTGGTGCTGCCCATGGCAAACAGAATCAAAATGATTAGAGACTGTTTATCAATATTAGTAGGTAAAATATAATATGTAGACACCAATGAACAGGTGATAACCAGAGGCACAGGATCCATTGTGACAACACAAACATAATAATAATACTTCAGAGAGTGATGAAGTACGTCCGGCAGAGCCTATGTTGATGGTAAGATCCTTCTGCAGTTTGTTTTATCAATACCAGTCCAAGCATATTGTAGCGGAATGCAGTAAGCCTGTCCTGCAAAATGCCTGTGTGACTGTGTCCGTATAATTTTTCCCTATGTTAAAATTGCTGTTCGTCTGTTTAGTATGTGAATTATATGTTATTCGGTAGTTTCCATCCGTACTACATACTTATGGAAACTACCGAACGGAGGGGCCACCCCGGAGAGAAGTGTGCCAGCAATTAAGGCTCACATTCTTTCCCAAACCACAAGTTAACCGGCATTAACCTTGTGTCTGGGTGGCCGCCATTCGGCATGCGTACACGTGGCGGCGGCCATCTTACGCATGAAAATCCCAGCGGTGTTTGGTCGTCGAGTGCCTGGAACTCAAATCGGACACTCAGACAACCAAACACCGCTGAGACCTCCAGAGCTCCGTAACTGCCGAACGGAGAGACATAACGAATCCCCATTCGGTAGTAATAAAGTACCGAATGAGGGAATCACTATCTAGGCGAATATAAATGTGGATGGCAATTGTAAATGTCTATTTTAACTACTGAACGGAGACCGACCGCAGGGCCCATTCTCATGGAACCCTTTTCGGATACCAACTCGTGTGCGGTCGGTCAAACTTCACTTGCCGGTAACTGCCGAACCCCTGGTCCGATCTGGGTGAATTTTGGATATTATATTCACCCAGATCAGGGCTACCCAGCGGTACCCTGATATTAAAGCTATATGATATTTTAGAGGTACATCCAAGTTTGGGGTAAACTACTGTACAACTTAAGGGGATTATGACCCACTCTGAGGGGAGGAGATGTGTGGGAGGTAACAAGAATGTTATTGGTTACTATCATAATTGTTGTAGTTCCCTCCCTTGCATGGGAGCAGGCTTTATAAGAAACCCTGGAATAAACGATTGCTAGTTCTACTCCTGAAACTGTGTGTCGTCCAGTTATTGGGAGTGCTGTGGGGATATTGCTGTACCGTTTTACCTGCTGGAAACTCTGCTGTGGATTTACTAATGACTTGTTCCTGAGCCTTCCTTGGATCTAAAGTGGAGAATAGCTGCGAGAAATCAGCTCTCCGCTACATTGGTTGGCAGCGCTGGGATCCAGACTCACAGAGGAACAAGGATTGATGGAGATTGACCTTTCTACGCTAAAAAGAACCACCTTGAAAGATCTTCTGGAAGCAAAAGGTGTTTCTGCCAGCAGCAAATCCAAAGCAACGCTTATCACCGAAGTAATGGCAGAATACAGAGCAGAGGAGGTCCAGGCCACGGAACAAAGACCTGAAACAGAACAGGAGGAGTTCCAAAGGCAATTACAATACAGACTGGCCTTCTATGGGGAAAACCCACCCACAGAAATCATCTCTAAAACCATGACAGAGGTGCAGGAATTTGTAAAGAGAAACAGGAGACCACAAACACCAGAAAGAGGTACCGCAGGAGCTATAGCACAAGAGGGTAAGCCCAAAATTCCCTACCAAGCTTTTAAAACGTATGTGGAAGCAGAGGAGGATATAGATGCCTTCCTACAGGACTTTGAGAGACTATGTACACTGCATAACATACCAAGGGAAGAGTGGGTACCCATATTAGCGGGACGGCTGTCAGGAAGGGCAGCGGAAGCCTACCGCACTGTACCAGATGTGGAAATTAGGAACTATAACCGGGTGAAAGAGATTATCTTGGCCCGGTATGCAATAACAGCAGAGGCATACCGGAGACGTTTCAGGGAACTGAAAAAGGTGGACAAAGATTCACATGCGGAGTGGGCTTGCCGACTAGAAAGGGCAGCCCTTGGGTGGATGCAGTCGAGTAAAGCGAGGTCCATGGAGGACTTATTACAAATGCTGCTGTTGGAGCAGTTTTATGAGGGGATATCCTCAGAACTGCAGGAGTGGGTGAGGGACCGTAACCCCACCACCCTCACCGAGGCTGCCAAAAAGGCAGATGACTTTATGGATGCTCGCAGACAAACCAAGACAGTGGGTAACAAACCGGCCATGCGGCCACTGGGGGTAAATTCATTTTCTCCTAACCCTCAACCCCCACCAAGATCCCTTCCTCCACCAGCACCAGCCGCAGCGCAGCCGAGATACCGCACACCTGCTTCTGTGCAATGCCACCGATGCCAGAGGTGGGGACATTACCAACGAGATTGTCCGCAGTCCAGGGAACGCAACACCTGGATCCGACCAGGGCCCCCACCACCACCACCGAGAGCAGCAGCGCATCATTACCAGGACGAGGTACCACTTCCCTACAGCTCTGCCGTTCCAGTCACGACTGTGGAACAGTGGGAAGTGCTGCATGAGGCCAACCCCTTACAGGCACAGGCGGATAACCGCCAGCACCATAGGCAAACCGTATATCTGGAAGGGAAGCCTATGCAGGGGCTCAGAGACTCAGGAGCCACCATCACCCTGGTGCAAAGCCATTTGGTTCCAGATAAGGCTAAACTGAATAAGACTGTGGCTGTCAGGGTTGCAGGGGGAGCCGTGTATCGGCTAGACACAGCCAGGGTACATTTGCATTGGGGTGCGGGGTACGGGAATGTGGAAGTGGGACTAATGCCGCAACTACCTGCTGAGGTGGTCCTGGGGAATGACCTGGGCAAACTCACCTCCGCATTTGAACCACAACCTACTGAAGAAGCACACCCAGTAGTCACCAGGCAACAGGCCCGCACCCAACAAAATAACGCACTGCCGGAGGTCCAGGTAAGAGATTCCTCCCCTTCCCTAGACTGTATCCCTTGGGCCCCTCCTGACGAGTTTGTAGCCGAGGTAGTCACTGACCCCACTTTACAGGTATACCGAGACAAGGTCACCTCTATCCAACCGGGGGCGGAGGGGGAAAGATTTGTATGGGACCGACAGTTATTATACCGGGAATCAAGTAAACAAATAGACGGGTCAGACCCCATTACCACAAGACAGCTGGTGGTACCTCAGAGGTACCGAACCGAATTACTCCGGATAGCGCACGATATTCCGCTATCCGGACATTTGGGGGTCAGCCGTACCAGATATCGATTGACCCAGAGTTTCTTTTGGCCAGGGATTAGCCAGGAGGTACGCAGGTACTGTAATACCTGCGACACGTGCCAGAAGGTGGGAAAGAGGGGGGATAAGCATAAGGCGAAGCTGCACCCCCTACCCATAATTGAGGAACCCTTTCATAGGGTTGCCGTAGATATTGTAGGTCCCTTCCGGAAACCTAGCCCCTCGGGCAAACGGTACATCCTGACTGTAGTGGACTATGCCACGCGCTACCCCGAGGCGGTAGCTTTAACTAATATACATGCAGAGACGGTGGCTGAGGCGCTGATGCAGGTTTTCTCCCGGATGGGGCTACCCAGGGAGATCATCTCGGATCAGGGCACTCAGTTCACGGCAGAGGTTACCCAACAACTCTGGAAGTTCTGTAAAATTAAGCCTATAATTAGTGCTCCGTACCACCCCCAGACTAATGGGCTCTGCGAACGGTTCAATGGCACCTTAAAGCAAATGCTCCGAACCTTCGCAGAGACTCACCGAGACTGGGAAAAATTCCTGCCGCACTTACTGTTTGCTTACAGGGAAGTGCCGCAGGAATCTACGGGATTTTCCCCTTTTGAGCTGCTATTCGGGAGGAGAGTAAGGGGACCCCTAGACTTGATTAGAGAGCACTGGGAGGGAGACCGTAGCGTGGACGGTACCCCTATTGTACCATATGTGTTGGCCCTCCGAGATCGCCTGGAAGCCCTCACCAAGACGGTAAAGGAAAACCTACAGGCAGCTCAGACGCGGCAGCGCACCTGGTACGATAGAGGCGCCAGGGACCGCAGCTTTCAGGTCGGACAGAAAGTTTTAATTTTAAAACCTGTTCGACACGATAAGCTACAGGCCGCCTGGCAAGGTCCTTATAGAGTGGTAGAACAACGATGTGACACCACGTATATAATTGGCCACTGCGCAGGGAATGGGGGGCGACGCATGATCCATGTGAACATGCTGAAACCTTACCAGGAACGTTCAGAGGAGGTGACAGCGATCTGCGCCCCCACCTCTGAAGAGAGCGACAGCCTACCCCTCCCCGATCTGTTAGAAGACGGACAGCTGGCTGGGGATTTAGGAGCAGTTGTATTGGGGGATCGGTTGAGCCCACAGGAGCGTATCGAGGTACAGCAGCTACTGCAGGAAAAGCAGGAAACCTTTTCTAATGTACCTGGATACACCCCTCTGGCTACCCACCGAGTAGACACCCCAGGTCAACTCCCCATGCGCCAGACCCCGTACCGCATCCCTGAAGCGGTCCGGGAGAATATGCGCAAAGAAATTGAGGAGATGATACAGTTAGGAGTGATTGAGCCCTCAGATAGTCCCTGGGCATCTCCAGTGGTCCTCGTACCAAAGCGGGACGGCACGACCCGCTTTTGCGTGGACTACAGGAGACTGAATGAGAAGACCGTATCCGACGCATACCCGATGCCTAGGATCGATGAGTTACTAGACCGGATGGCCAGGGGGCAATACCTTACCACGATTGATCTGTGCAAAGGGTATTGGCAGATTCCCCTGGCCCCGGACGCCATCCCCAAGTCCGCCTTTGTCACCCCATTCGGCCTGTACCAATTTAAGGTCATGCCGTTTGGGATGAAAAACGCGCCAGCTACCTTCCAGCGGATGGTGGACCGTCTCCTAGATGGGTTCCAAGACTATACCTGCGCATATCTCGATGATATTGCCATATTTAGCGATACCTGGCAGGAACACTTGGCCCATATAGGAGCGGTCCTAGACAGGATCAGGGAGGCTGGTTTGACCCTAAAGCCAGCTAAGTGTAGTATCGGGATGGCCGAGGTACCGTACCTGGGCCACCGAGTGGGCTGTGGTAAGCAGAAGCCGGAACCCGCCAAAGTAGAGGCGGTATCCCAGTGGCCTACCCCGACGACTAAAACCCAGGTGTTAGCCTTCTTAGGGACAGCAGGGTATTATCGGAAGTTTGTCCCCAATTATAGTGCCCTGGCCAAGCCCCTCACTGACCTGACCCGTAAAAACCTTCCCCGCCAAGTAACCTGGACCCCGGAGTGTGAGCAGGCATTCCAAAACTTGAAAGATGCACTTGTTCATGCCCCTGTCTTGGCCGCTCCCAATCCAACTAAACGTTTTCTTGTCCACACAGACGCTTCTATGTTTGGATTGGGGGCAGTATTAAGCCAAGTCGGGGCCGATGGCGGAGAACATCCCGTGGCTTACATCAGTCGCAAACTTTTACCCCGGGAAGTAAGCTACGCCGCCATCGAGAAGGAATGCCTGGCTGTGGTGTGGGCCTTGAAGAAATTGCAACCCTATTTGTATGGACAGGCTTTTTCGCTGCTCACGGATCACAACCCGTTAGTCTGGCTGAACCGGGTGGCGGGGGACAATGCCAGGCTGCTGCGCTGGAGTTTGGCGCTACAGCCTTTTGACTTTAACATTCAATACCGCCCGGGTAAGCAAAATGGAAACGCCGACGGGTTGTCGCGACAAACTGATCTGGAGAAATGATCCGTGAGCACCCCGGTCATCCCCAAGCCGATCCGTAGTGGATCAGACTGTGTATGCCGGCTTGTGGGCAAGGGGGAGCAGTGTAGCGGAATGCAGTAAGCCTGTCCTGCAAAATGCCTGTGTGACTGTGTCCGTATAATTTTTCCCTATGTTAAAATTGCTGTTCGTCTGTTTAGTATGTGAATTATATGTTATTCGGTAGTTTCCATCCGTACTACATACTTATGGAAACTACCGAACGGAGGGGCCACCCCGGAGAGAAGTGTGCCAGCAATTAAGGCTCACATTCTTTCCCAAACCACAAGTTAACCGGCATTAACCTTGTGTCTGGGTGGCCGCCATTCGGCATGCGTACACGTGGCGGCGGCCATCTTACGCATGAAAATCCCAGCGGTGTTTGGTCGTCGAGTGCCTGGAACTCAAATCGGACACTCAGACAACCAAACACCGCTGAGACCTCCAGAGCTCCGTAACTGCCGAACGGAGAGACATAACGAATCCCCATTCGGTAGTAATAAAGTACCGAATGAGGGAATCACTATCTAGGCGAATATAAATGTGGATGGCAATTGTAAATGTCTATTTTAACTACTGAACGGAGACCGACCGCAGGGCCCATTCTCATGGAACCCTTTTCGGATACCAACTCGTGTGCGGTCGGTCAAACTTCACTTGCCGGTAACTGCCGAACCCCTGGTCCGATCTGGGTGAATTTTGGATATTATATTCACCCAGATCAGGGCTACCCAGCGGTACCCTGATATTAAAGCTATATGATATTTTAGAGGTACATCCAAGTTTGGGGTAAACTACTGTACAACTTAAGGGGATTATGACCCACTCTGAGGGGAGGAGATGTGTGGGAGGTAACAAGAATGTTATTGGTTACTATCATAATTGTTGTAGTTCCCTCCCTTGCATGGGAGCAGGCTTTATAAGAAACCCTGGAATAAACGATTGCTAGTTCTACTCCTGAAACTGTGTGTCGTCCAGTTATTGGGAGTGCTGTGGGGATATTGCTGTACCGTTTTACCTGCTGGAAACTCTGCTGTGGATTTACTAATGACTTGTTCCTGAGCCTTCCTTGGATCTAAAGTGGAGAATAGCTGCGAGAAATCAGCTCTCCGCTACACATATCATTCACAAATATTACATCAATGCAATGTTAGGAGTAACCATCACATATATATGGATCTAGGCACAGAGACCATGTGAAATATATCAGCTACAGTGTCATATTTCTACAGGATGACTCCACAGCTTAAGGCCACACACTGGATTTGAGGGGCGGAGCCATTGATGGACGCGACCGCATGGTTGGCGCCATCTTGGTTTTTCCCGAGCGGCTTGGAGGAGCGGTTCCCGGCTCGCAGTTGAGCAGGTAAGCTCAGCATGCTGGCGCGGTCGTGCCGCTTGGGCACCGACGCGCATCACGGCGAGCCGGGAGCTGTGACGGTACCCCCCACTCGAAGACTGCTCACCGGGCAGGAAGGAGCCAGCTTGTGAGGAAAACGGTTGTGAAACGACCAGACAAGACTGGGAGCATGAACCCGGTCAGCAGGAACCCAACTACATTCCTCCAGGCCATATCCCTTCCAGTCAACCAGATAAGACAGTCACCAATGGCGGAGGAGGAACAACCATTTATGTGTATCAATTGCAAGTGAGGGGCTTAAGCAATGATACATGGAAAGAATTGGCAATTCTCATATGTTCAGGGAGTGCCAATGAATAAGTCACAGGGTTTACACGACGGAGGACACGAAAGGGACCTATGTATCGAGGAGCTAGTTTCATGGAAGGAACCTTGAGTTTGATATGACGCGTGGGCAACCAAACCCTGTACCCCACTTGATAGACAGGATTGGCACCCCATTTCTTGTCAGCTTGTATTTTAGTATGTTTAGAAGCATTCTTTAGTGCTGAATGAACAGAATCCCAAGTGTCATGTATAGAAGTCAAACGGATGTTTAATGCAGGAATATCAGTGCCTGAAAATGCATAAGGTAAAACAGTGGGGTGATAACCTTGATTTACATACAATGGACTGACTCGAGGATTCATGAGTCGCATTATTTCTGGCAAATTCAGCCATGGGTAAGAGTTCGTACCAATTGGATTGATTGGCATCGATAAAGCAAAGCAATAGGATTCTAAAGACTGTCTCTCTCTGCTGCGCCATGAATGTTCTATGCCCAATTGTTTACAGAAGGCACGCCAGAACCTAGAGATAAATTGGGTACCTCTGTCAGAAACAAAGTTTTTTGGTACTCCGTGTAAGCGAAAGATTTCCTTTATGAAAATTTGGACTAGATCTTGAGCAGATGGCAATTTTTTAAGAGGTATAAAATGTGCCATCTTGGAAAATCTATCTACAACCATGAGGATGGTGTTATGCCCATTAGAACTTGGGAGTTCACAATGAAATCCATGGCTAAATGGGTCCATGGAGCAACGGGTATTGGAAGTGGCTGTAGCAACCCCGGAGGAGATCGATGAGATGCTGTAGAAACAGCACATATTTGACATGCCGCTACATAGTCTTTAACGTCACCTCTGAGTGTAGGCCACCAAAATTTCCTGAAAATAGCAGAGAGAGTTTTATTTATTCCAGGAAGTCCTGCTGTCAGATTATCATGAAATACTCAGAATACTTTCTTCCTTAATAAGGGTGAAACATACAGTTTGTCCTGAGGTTTCCCCACGGGTGCCTGAGTTTGATCTGCTATTATGGCACCAAAAAGTGGAGAAGATACTTCAGTAACTGTAGTAGCAATAAGACATTCTGGAGGTACGATCAGGGATACCTTTTGTTCAGGGGCTTCATCTGTCTCAAACTGTCTAGAGAGTGCATCTGCCTTGGTATTCTTTGTCCCAGGCCTGTAAGTAATTATAAAAATTGAACCGGGAGAGGAATAATGACCATCTAGCCTGTCGGGGATATAACATAGCCAAGAAACTGTATCTCACAGTCTGGTCAAACTGGCATTTTTCATGCTTACAGTATAAGCCGTTCTTTAACACAGTTTTTAATATGATTCTCACATGTTCGTGATGTGTTTCTAGGTCTGGGGAATAGATGAGAATGTCGTCCAGATACACTAGTAAGAACATGTGGAGATATTCTCTAAGGATATCGTTAATAAAGTCCTGAAATACCGCTGGGGCGTTGCATAGGCCAACGGCATAACCAGGTATTCATAATGTCCCATTCTCATATTAAACACATCCATTCATGCCCTTCCTTAATTCTGACTAGGTTGTATGCGCTCCTTAGATCGAGTTTTGTGAATACTCGGGCACCCCTCAACCTATCAAATAGCTCAGAAATAAGGGGAATGGGATAGGCGTTTTTAATCGTAATTTTAGAAATCGTTTTTTAGAACCGAAGAAGAACCCAGCCCCAGCAGGTGAAGAGGATCTTCTTATGTCACCATTTCTGAGAGCATCCTTTATGTATTCTTCTAAACAAAGGGGTTTCTTGAGGAGATAGTGCATAAACTCCTCCTTTAGGGGGCATAGTGCCAGGTAACAAATTAATGGCACAGTCGTAGGGCCTATGTGGAGGTAATACCTCAGACTGAACCTTGTTAAATACTTCTTTTAAGTCCAGATACTGCGATGGGATTTCTGTGGTTAAGGGAGGTGCTATAGGTACATTAATGGTACCGATTCGTTTTGGCACCTGTTTTAAACAATGACCTCTGCAACTCTCTCCCCAACTCACAATCTCTCCTTTAACCCAATCTAAACATGGATTGTGTTTCTGGAGCCAAGGGAAACCGAGTATTATTGGACATGTTGGCGAAGATATCATTTGGAAAACCATTTCTTCAAAATGTAAGACACCTACTGGGACAGTGATTGGCATTGTTTTGTGTGTGATGAGAGGTAGAGTAAGAGGTCTACCATCGATAGCCTCTACTGCTATGGGTCTGTCTCTCTTAACCCCTTAAGGACCAAATTTCTGGAATAAAAGGGAATCATGACATGTCACACATGTCATGTGTCCATAAGGGGTTAAAGGCAGAAGATGTTTGGCAGAAAATTCCTTATCAAGGAAATTCTCCGCTGCCCCAGAGTCAATCATGGCCTCACAATGAACAATAGTTTTCTTACAAGACAGAGTAATCTTTATAAGGAAGCGGTTCTTAGTCAATTTAGGGGACATATACATCACACCTAAGGTCGGTCCCCGAACGTGCCTTAGGTGTGCAAGTTTTCCGGCCGAACCGGACATGAAAGCCTTTGATGTCCTCTCTTGCCTCAATACAGGCACAACCCCTCGTTGCATCTGTGTTGTCTCTCCACCTCAGTTACTTTGGTAATGCCCAATTGCATGGGTTCAGCTTCTGTAGGTGGAGCAGGACTAACAGTTACTGGGTTAGAGAAACGAGGAGCTATAGACAAGTTTGTACGTCTAGTGCGCTGTTTGTTTTTCTCCCTCTCTCTGAGCCTGTTGTCAATGTCGATCATGTATGCAATAAAATCATTAAGATTAACCGGAAGGTCTCTGGCTGAGGTCTCATCTTGTATATTTTCCACTAAACCTTCAGAAAAAGCAGCCACAAAACCACTATTGGTCCAGTCAACCTCAGATACTAATGTCCTGAACTCTATAGATAAGCAGTTCTCTGGAGCAAGGTCTGGAACGCTTGGTGTAGCGGAGTAGTAGTATTATCCACGGTATCTCCGCTGGTAGACAGGATAAGCAGATCCAAAACAGGCAAAATGCAGGTAGCGTAGTTACAATCCCTTCCTCCCAAGAACTAGACGACACATAGCTTGGAGGTCAACTGAGGTTTTTAATTACAGGCACAGTATTTATGTGGTTATAGATTTACAGGGTTTCCCAAGTCCCAATGCAGGGTTTGTCCAGTAGGGGACTACATGGGGGACTGGGTTTTACACATATATTACCCATCATACATTGCTGTACCAAGGATATACTTATCCCAGAATGCATTGCTAATGGGAGCATCCCTTGGTACAGAGGAATACAGTTTTTATATTAAAATCCATAACTAGCATAATATTTATACTATACAGCTGTTTAACCATTTATTACATAGCTGGGACCTGGGTGCACAGTTAAGTGAATTTGCGCTCAGATCCCAGCACAAATAACCGAACGCCGTTCAGTTTCCCTTATCAGGACCAATTCGTTTAAACGATTGCCTGAACTGAGGGAATGAAAGTCCCGAAAACGGTAAACTCCCGAACGGCTCGGCAGTCCAGCGGGGCTTGTGTTGTCGAGCAGCCGATTTTAGTTCCAGGCACTCGACGACAAAACCCCGCTGGCTTTCCGCAAACAAAGATGGCCACCGCCTCGTGGTCGGTACACGAATGGCGGCCACCCGCGACAAACCGCAATTAGCTTCGATACAATGTTGCAAAGTACCTAATTGGAGACACACAAACGTCTATGAGTGGACTCCCATTCGGTACTTTGATTAACTCACGAACAGTGCAGTGATTCACTGTTCGTGGATATTCAGGTTTAACATTAGCGGTATTCGTGTGCTGTAACACACGAATGCCGCATACATTACAGAATATAACACATAGCAAGGAAAGTACACCAGTCATTTTAAAACTACAATTTAGATCTCTGAGTGGCTGGATCCGCAGGATCCATGGCCCTGTCGTAATGTCACGACTGCTAGTGTGGTCCAACACGCAGAAACTATGTAAACCTATACATAGAAATAAGAAAGAAAATAAAAGGACAGAACGTAAACCTGACCTTAGAATGGCCGGACTAATACGTTAGAGACAGAGTATGGTCAAAGGGAAAGCCGAGGTCAAGGAAGCCAGAAATACACAATACCATTTAAACAAGCCAAGTCAGGGGAACCAGAAATCGGAATAACCAGGAACAGCCAAGATCAGAATACAAGAATATCAATATGACAGGGAGAAGCACTCTCAGGAAACCAGGAACAGGAAACCAAGACAGGGCAAGGTACTGGGGTGAATCAGGGATTTAAATATCCCTCTCTAGGCTCTGATTGGTCAGAGGGTGACCTCTGACCCCAGAACGTGCGTGCGTTGACGTTGCGACGTCACGCACACTTTCGTATAATTTTGAGGGGCAGAGCCATTGATGGATGCGACCGCATGGTCGGCGCCATCTTGGTTTTTCCCGAGCGGCGTAGAGGAGCGGTTCCTGGCTCGCGGCTGAGCAGGTAAGCTTGGGCAAAGACACGCATCGCGGCGAGCTGGGAGCAGTGACAATAACAAATTATAATTTTCAGTTCTTTACAACCTATAAAGTGTTTTGAAACTTACTGTGCGTAATAATTTGGAACTGTGCATTGTAAGGTTTTTATGTTTAAAAAAAAAGTACTGTTATCATTAGGAGGTTTGTTCAATAAAATTTGAATTGTACTCTTAATAATTGATAACATGAGAATTATGCTGACTGTTATTTACATCAATTATTTAGGTAAATGAGAAATATCATTTGTATAATAATTTGGAACAGGGTGTATTTACTTACACAGAATTAAAGAACAACTGGCATCAAACAATAATGATAAAATCAAGTCCTACGCATTTCATGCCTCTCAGGGACTGTTTCTCCTTTAGAGATAAATGCCCAATGCAGGCAAATTGACATGAAATGGTAAACCTGGTAGAATGCTCTATCAAAATCCTTACAATACCCAGCATCAATATTACATGGAGAATATGAGCCTCAGAGAGAAAACTACAGCAGAAAGGAATTTATAATGTTACCCCTTGAGAAACTCACAACAGGGCAAGATCTACTAAGATGTGTACCCCCAATCAGCAATATACACTAAGCTGTGCACCCACAATCAGCAATATACACAAAGCTGTGCACCCGCAATCAGCAATATACACAAAGCTGTGCACCCGCAATCAGCAATATATACTAAGCTGGGCACCCGCAATCAGCAATATATACTAAGCTGTGTACCCGCAATCCGCAATATATACTAAGCTATGAACCCGCAATCAGCAATATATACTAAGCTGTGTACCCGCAATCCGCAATATATACTAAGCTATGAACCCGCAATCAGCAATATACACTAAGCTGTGTACCCGCAATCCGCAATATATACTAAGCTATGAACCCGCAATCAGCAATATATACTACGCTGTGCACCCGCAATCAGCAATATACACTAAGCTGTGCACCCGCAATCAGCAATATATACTAAGCTGGGCACCCGCAATCAGCAATATACACTAAGCTGTGCACCCGCAATCAGCAATATATACTAAGCTGTGTACCCGCAATCCGCAATATATACTAAGCTATGAACCCGCAATCAGCAATATATACTACGCTGTGCACCCGCAATCAGCAATATATACTACGCTGTGCACCCGCAATCAGCAATATATACTAAGCTGTGCACCCGCAATCAGCAATATATACTAAGCTGTGCACCCGCAATCAGCAATATACACTAAGCTGTGCACCCGCAATCAGCAATATATACTAAGCTGTGTACCCGCAATCAGCAATATATACTAAGCTGTGCACCCGCAATCAGCAATATATACTAAGCTGTGTACCCGCAATCAGCAATATATACTAAGCTATGCACCCGCAATCAGCAATATATACTAAGCTTTGCACCCGCAATCAGCAATATATACTAAGCTGTGCACCTGCAATCAGCAATATATACTAAGCTGTGCACCCGCAATCAGCAATATATACTAAGCTATGCACCCGCAATCAGCAATATATACTAAGCTATGCACCCGCAATCAGCAATATATACTAAGCTGTGCACCCGCAATCAGCAATATATACTAAGCTGTGCACCCGCATTCAGCAATATATACTAAGCTGTACACCCGCAATCAGCAATATACACTAAGGATACACTAAGGATAAAACAATCTTTATCTTGATCGAGGAGAAGAGGGTACCTGGCAATAGAAATACTCTGGTAGCAAATTCTCTCCTGTATATGCATAGGTATGCACACATTTATAGCACTATTAACTGTTATTGAACATTACCAGCATCCATTTTGGAAATCAGGACTGCTTCTCTCCAGTGGGAGTTCAGTAATATATATATATATACATATACTGAGGCAGTGTCCTCATAGTAACTCATACATATAGCATATAGTGGGTACATAAACTGAGGCAGTGTCCTCATAGTAACTCATACATAGAGCATATAGTGGGTACATAAACTGAGGCAGTGTCCTCATAGTAACTCATACATAGAGCATATAGTGGGTACATATACTGAGGCAGTGTCCTCACAGTAACTCATACATAGAGCATATAGTGGGTACATATACTGAGGCAGTGTCCTCACAGTAACTCATACATAGAGCATATAGTGGGTACATATACTGAGGCAGTGTCCTCACAGTAACTCATACATTGAGCATATAGTGGATAAATATACTGAGGCTGTGTCCTCATAGTAACTCATACATAGAGCATATAGTGGATATATATACTGAGGCAGTGTCCTCACAGTAACTCAAACATAGAGCATATAGTGGGTACAAATACTAAGGCTGTGTCCTCATAGTAACTCATACATAGAGCATATAGTAGATACATATACTGAGGCAGTGTCCTCACAGTAACTCATACATAGAGCATATAGTGGGTACATATACTGAGGCTGTGTCCTCACAGTAACTCATACATAGAGCATATAGTGGGTACATATACTGAGGCCGTGTCCTCATAGTAACTCATACATAGAGCATATAGTGGATACATATACTGAGGCAGTGTCCTCACAGTAACTCATACATAGAGCATATAGTGGGTACATATACTGAGGCTGTGTCCTCATAGTAACTTATACATAGAGCATATACTGGGTACATATACTGAGGCTGTGTCCTCATAGTAACTTATACATAGAGCATATAGTGGGTGCATATACTGAGGCTGTGTCCTCACAGTAACTCATACATAGAGCATATAGTGGGTACATATACTGAGGCTGTGTCCTCACAGTAACTCATACATAGAGCATATAGTGGGTACATATACTGAGGCTGTGTCCTCCATAGTAACTCATACATAGAGCATATAGTGGGTACATATACTGAGGTGGTGTCCTCACAGTAACTCATACATAGAGCATATAGTGGGTACATATACTGAGGCAGTGTCCTCACAGTAACTCATACATAGAGCATATAGTGGGTACATATACTGAGGCAGTGTCCTCACAGTAACTCATACATAGAGCATATAGTGGGTACATATACTGAGGCAGTGTCCTCACAGTAACTCATACATAGAGCATATAGTGGGTACATATACTGAGGCAGTGTCCTCACAGTAACTCATACATAGAGCATATAGTGGGTACATATACTGAGGCAGTGTCCTCACAGTAACTCATACATAGAGCATATAGTGGGTACATATACTGAGGCAGTGTCCTCACAGTAACTCATACATAGAGCATATAGTGGGTACATATACTGAGGCAGTGTCCTCACAGTAACTCATACATAGAGCATATAGTGGGTACATAAACTGAGGCTGTGTCCTCATAGTAACTCATACATAGAGCATATAGTGGGTGCATATACTGAGGCTGTGTCCTCACAGTAACTCATACATAGAGCATATAGTGGGTACATATACTGAGGCTGTGTCCTCACAGTAACTCATACATAGAGCATATAGTGGGTGCATATACTGAGGCAGTGTCCTCATAGTAACTCATACATAGAGCATATAGTGGGTGCATATACTGAGGCTGTGTCCTCACAGTAACTCATACATAGAGCATACAGTGGGTACATATACTGAGGCTGTGTCCTCATAGTAACTTATACATAGAGCATATACTGGGTACATATACTGAGGCTGTGTCCTCATAGTAACTTATACATAGAGCATATAGTGGGTGCATATACTGAGGCTGTGTCCTCACAGTAACTCATACATAGAGCATATAGTGGGTACATATACTGAGGCTGTGTCCTCACAGTAACTCATACATAGAGCATATAGTGGGTACATATACTGAGGCTGTGTCCTCCATAGTAACTCATACATAGAGCATATAGTGGGTACATATACTGAGGCGGTGTCCTCACAGTAACTCATACATAGAGCATATAGTGGGTACATATACTGAGGCAGTGTCCTCACAGTAACTCATACATAGAGCATATAGTGGGTACATATACTGAGGCAGTGTCCTCACAGTAACTCATACATAGAGCATATAGTGGGTACATATACTGAGGCAGTGTCCTCACAGTAACTCATACATAGAGCATATAGTGGGTACATATACTGAGGCAGTGTCCTCACAGTAACTCATACATAGAGCATATAGTGGGTACATATACTGAGGCAGTGTCCTCACAGTAACTCATACATAGAGCATATAGTGAGTACATACACTGAGGCCGTGTCCTCACAGTAACTCATACATAGAGCATATAGTGGGTACATATACTGAGGCAGTGTCCTCACAGTAACTCATACATAGAGCATATAGTGGGTACATATACTGAGGCAGTGTCCTCACAGTAACTCATACATAGAGCATATAGTGAGTACATACACTGAGGCCGTGTCCTCACAGTAACTCATACATAGAGCATATAGTGGGTACATAAACTGAGGCAGTGTCCTCACAGTAACTCATACATAGAGCATATAGTGGGTACATATACTGAGGCTGTGTCCTCATAGTAACTTATACATAGAGCATATAGTGGGTGCATATACTGAGGCTGTGTCCTCATAGTAACTCATACATAGAGCATATAGTGGGTACATAAACTGAGGCTGTGTCCTCATAGTAACTCATACATAGAACATATAGTGAGTGCATATACTGAGGCCGTGTCCTCACAGTAACTCATACATAGAGCATATAGTGGGTACATATACTGAGGCAGTGTCCTCACAGTAACTCATACATAGAACATATAGTGGGTACAAATACTAAGGCTGTGTCCTCATAGTAACTCATACATAGAGCATATAGTGGATACATATACTGAGGCAGTGTCCTCACAGTAACTCATACATAGAGCATATAGTGGGTACATATACTGAGGCTGTGTCCTCACAGTAACTCATACATAGAGAATATAGTGGGTACATATACTGAGGCCGTGTCCTCATAGTAACTCATACATAGAGCATATAGTGGATACATATACTGAGGCAGTGTCCTCACAGTAACTCATACATAGAGCATATAGTGGGTACATATACTGAGGCAGTGTCCTCACAGTAACTCATACATAGAGCATATAGTGGGTACATATACTGAGGCTGTGTCCTCACAGTAACTCATACATAGAGCATATAGTGGGTACATATACTGAGGCTGTGTCCTCCATAGTAACTCATACATAGAGCATATAGTGGGTACATATACTGAGGTGGTGTCCTCACAGTAACTCATACATAGAGCATATAGTGGGTACATATACTGAGGCAGTGTCCTCACAGTAACTCATACATAGAGCATATAGTGGATACATATACTGAGGCAGTGTCCTCACAGTAACTCATACATAGAGCATATAGTGGGTACATATACTGAGGCAGTGTCCTCACAGTAACTCATACATAGAGCATATAGTGGGTACATATACTGAGGCAGTGTCCTCACAGTAACTCATACATAGAGCATATAGTCGGTACATATACTGAGGCAGTGTCCTCACAGTAACTCATACATTGTCAGGGTACCTGAGGCCTCTACCTCTAAGGGAGGTAGAGACTTGGTGGTGTATCCGTCCAGGCGAGCTGTTTCCTCCGTTCCTCGCTGTCAGGGTCTTACCTGAGTTGGGAGTCTGTAGCGCAGATATGACGCTCACCCTTGCAGATAGCCACAGGCCGAGGTGGTCAGGTAAGAATTCACCTGGCCTGTGGGTCTGTGCACGGGGGCTGTGCAGGATGCAGTACCAAATTCGCAGGACAGGCAAGGACAGAACCAGCAGGATAGTCGAGGGATAGCCGAGGTCAAAGGATGCCAGAGGTAGAATAAACGAGTCACAAGCCGAGGTCAAATACACGAAGCAGAATCAACAGGAACACTGGTACGACACAGGAACAAAGATCAAAGACTTGACAATGATTGCAGGGCGAGGCTGGGTTTAAATACCCTGCTAATGGAGATCAGAGTCAGGTGAGAAGCAGGCAAGTCATGGTGCAGCCCCCGGTGTAGTAGCCAAGCCAGAATGAACAAGGCCGGAATCAGAAGTCTCAGGTAAAGCCGCTGTGGCTCAGAGGTAGAGAGCAGGACTGGGATAGACAAGTACCCCGGTTCAAGTCCCCTGTTGGGAATTCCAGGGGCGACCACGTCTTGCCGTCTGTCTCACAGGTGAGTACCCTGACAGTACCTCCCCCTTCAAAAACGACCTCTGGGCGTAAGCAGGCTCCTCATCGAAGTAATCCGTCTCACCAGTGTCACTCTCAGAATCCGTCGAGTCCCCATAGTGAAAGTCCTCAGCATGGGATCCCTGATTAGTTCGGGATTTCCCAGTACCAGCTTCTGGTACAGCTGACGATCGGTCTAGGTTCCGGGTAGGGGTGACAAAAACTTCCACCACTTCGGGAGGGACAGTGCTCGCAGCTAGCAGTGCTTTTTCGAACACTTCCAAGTCTTTTTTACAGACCGTAGTGCCATTAGAAGAAATTACACAATCCTTGGGTAAATCCTTTTCAAGTGGGTAGGAAGTAGTGGTGGTAATACAGGAAGCAACTTTGGTAGTAACAGCAGACGACTCTGGAGCAGGAGGTCTAGGAGGGCGAACAGGACAAAGGGTGATGAAGTGTCCACCTTCTCCACAGTAAAAGCACAGACCATGGCTTCTCCTTCGGTCCCTCTCTCCCGGTGTGACTTTGCAGTGGACACGTCCAATTTGCATAGGCTCCTCAGGATCAAGTTGAACACAGGATACCTCTGGAGTTCTCCTGGGAACTGGATCATAAGAGGGTATCACTGGGGTGTGGTGACGTAGACTCCGCGATTTTTTAGTAGTAGGAGCTGGCTTGGGCTTAGTGATCCTGCACTGTGAGTCCAAAGCAATAATAAAGGACTCCCAGCTGACAAGGACAGGACTCTTCCTCTGCAACATTTGGTAAGACCAGGTTTTAATGCGTCCAGACAACAGGTTGATAGCCGCTCTGACCCTGATGAAATCCGTGGCGTAAGTTCGAGGCTTTAAAGAAAACAATACCTCGCAATCCATCCTGAATGACTGGAAGGACGTGTAGTTACCATCGAATCTGTCGGGCATGATGACAAAGGGTTCCGGAGCTGGATGTACTGCGCCTTTAAGAGATAAAAGTTCCTGCTGCAACTCCGAAACAATCTGGGCCAGGCTGGACACTTGCTGGAGTGAGGGTGAGCACATTTCTGCGGACTCCATATTGGTCAAGTCTTTTGTCAGGGTCTTACCTGAGTTGGGAGTCTGTAGCGCAGATATGACGCTCACCCTTGCAGATAGCCACAGGCCGAGGTGGTCAGGTAAGAATTCACCTGGCCTGTGGGTCTGTGCACGGGGGCTGTGCAGGATGCAGTACCAAATTCGCAGGACAGGCAAGGACAGAACCAGCAGGATAGTCGAGGGATAGCCGAGGTCAAAGGATGCCAGAGGTAGAATAAACGAGTCACAAGCCGAGGTCAAATACACGAAGCAGAATCAACAGGAACACTGGTACGACACAGGAACAAAGATCAAAGACTTGACAATGATTGCAGGGCGAGGCTGGGTTTAAATACCCTGCTAATGGAGATCAGAGTCAGGTGAGAAGCAGGCAAGTCATGGTGCAGCCCCCGGTGTAGTAGCCAAGCCAGAATGAACAAGGCCGGAATCAGAAGTCTCAGGTAAAGCCGCTGTGGCTCAGAGGTAGAGAGCAGGACTGGGATAGACAAGTACCCCGGTTCAAGTCCCCTGTTGGGAATTCCAGGGGCTACCACGTCTTGCCGTCTGTCTCACAGGTGAGTACCCTGACACTCGCGGTTCATCCAGTCACTTAAACACCGGCCGCGAGGAATCCACGTCCTTTTCTAGCAGGACGCTCAATACGTGACGTCATGACGCTAGCACTAGCAATCTGTCACTCAAGTGTCCGATATCCAATCGGTACTTGTCAGAGGCGTGATTTCCATCCAGAGCCAGGGTATTTAAGCTTACTCCTTACTTCAGCTCATTGCCCTGTCGTGGTTCTAGCTTGTCTAGTCACTCAGTGCTCTGGTATTCTAGTTTGCTCTATTGGTTTTGACTCGGCTCGTTGTACTACCCTGCTTCTCTGTTTTCCCTTGACCCGGCTTGTCTCTCGCTTATCTGTCTTCTCGTTCCCTCGACCTCGGCTTGTCTCTGACTATTCTTTACTCTCGGTACGTTAGTCCGGCCATTCTAAGGCCCGGTATACGTACCTTTCCACTCTTTGTACTCTGCGTGTTGGATCCCTGTCCCGATCCTGACATTACGACAGGGCCAATGGATCCTGCAGGTACAAACAGTCAGCTTGGTTCTTCGGATCCCAGGTTTGACGCCATGGAACATAGGATGGATCAGATGGCTTTGGCACTACAGGCACTTTTGTCTCGTGCTAGTAATCCACCTGAGGAGACACGTACTCCTTCTATCTCTCCTGCAGTCTCAGGTCTAGAGGTAGCCACTGTAGGTGCTTCTTCCCGTATTACCCCACCAGTACGTTATGGCGGGTCACCGGAGAAGTGTCGTGGTTTTCTAAACCAGATTAGCATCCATTTCGAATTACAACCCCGCTCTTATCCTACAGATAGAGCAAAGGTTGGATTTATTATTACTCTGCTCATTGAAAAAGCTTTGAGATGGGCCAATCCTTTATGGGAGAATGATAATCCACTAGTCTATAATTATAATGCCTTTGTAGCTGCGTTTAGAAGAACTTTTGACCCTCCTGGCAGAAAGGTCAATGCAGCTAGATTAATGTTGCGCCTTAAACAGGACAATCGAACACTTGTGGATTATGCACTAGAGTTCAGATCCTTGGCGGCAGAAGTTAAGTGGAACGAACAGGCTTATATAGATGTGTTTCTGAATGGGTTATCAGATGTAATTCTTGACGAGGTCGCTACTAGAGAACTCCCTGAAAATTTGGAGGATTTAATTTCTTTTATATCTCGTATTGATGAACGCTTAAGAGAGAGGCAGAACACTCGAGATAGGACCCGTAGACCCTCCTTTAAACTAGCGCCTACCTTTCAAATCTCTGAGTTCGAAGACTTACGTATTCCTGAACCTATGCAGATAGGCAGTACTCATCTCACTGAAAGGGAGAGACAGTACAGGAGAAGGGAGGGTTTATGTATGTATTGTGGAGTCAGGGGTCATTTACGCCTAAATTGTCCCAATCGTTCGGGAAACGCTCGCACCTAAGTTCCTCTAGAGGACAGGCCTTGGGTGTTTCTACTTTGTCCTCTATTCACAACTACAAGGAGCTCAGGCTTGTGTTACCCGTTTCTTTAAAGTGGGAGAAGGGAGTAGTTAAGACTATGGCACTAATCGATTCTGGAGCTGCTGAGAGCTTTATAGATCAGGGTTTTGCTGCCAAGCATGCTATTCCATCCCAGTTAAAAGAGACACCTCTGGCTGTCGAGGCCATCTGTAACGGAGCTCCGTGTACTCCGACTGAGTACCCTCCGTTGATGGATGCTCCTAGCGCTCTCAGAGGACTCCAAGCACTGCAGACGACACCACAACCACCGCAGGCTCCACAACCGCCGTAGCTTAACTGGAGCCGCGCCGTCTTCCTTCCACCCTGGATCGGCTTCTGTCCTCCAGGACCGTGTGGGGAAGACCTCTCCTCCAGGAGAGCGTATCCGGAACAAGCTCTTACAAGAGCTAAGTGATTAAGAGCTCAGGGGAATATGCAGCGCATAGCAATCCCCAGTGTGATATAGCAGTTCCCTCCAATAACGAGACAAGGCTACGTATTGAGGGTCAGAAGAGGTCTGAGGACTGGAACACCCAGCCTGCTTTTTATTAGGATCAGGTACATACAGGACACTCCCAGGGGGAGGATGAAATTGACCAATCACATGCATGGTAACACCCCCACGTCTCCTCCCCTCAGATAAACACATAACCCAATTAAAACATACATTATTTTACCCAGTTTCTGGATGTACCCCAAAAACAGGGGGTACAGCTTTAAATCTGGTATCCCCAAATAGCCCTTGTTCAGGGGAACAGTCTGTCCAAAAATCAGCCCATTCGGATGGATGGTTCGGGAGATACAGGGCTCCAAAGTTTTGACCGACCGCACAGACCAACTAGCCGAAAATAGTTCCATGAGTTTTGGCCTTGCGGTCGGTCTCCGTTCGCACGGTAAAATAGACGAAATTCTTGCCATCCATTCGCATCTTTGTGTTCGCTAGAATCCCCATACTAAGTTAAGTATAACTACCGAACGGCCGGTCGTTCGGTAGTTTCCGTGCGAAGTTCTGGATGTCTGGAGGTCTTAGCGGTATTCGCCTGTTTGCGCTGCCGATTTCAGTTCCATGCGTTCACAGGCAAACACCGCTGTTCGCACGCAAGATGGCCGCGAACACGTGGAAAAGTCCCGAAATGGCGGCCACCTATTCAGAGCACAAAGAATTCGCATGAAATCATGCGAACGGCTGTATTCTCCAGTAATGTGATTCTTATGCAATATATTCGCCTAAATCTCCTGGCTGTTAGGTTATATTAGTAGTCCAAACCTACAGCATAGATAAAGGGAAAAAGACAGTCGAATACAAGTCCATATGCCTGAATACAGGGTTTACAGTGCAATATAGTCCAGGACCATAGTCGCAGGGGAGGAGGCAGGCAAGCAGGCCTCTCCAGGACAAAGTGGCGAAGGGCACTTCGTCACACATCTCCCCTTTGGGGGGAAGACTAACCAGGCACCTGACCTTCTGTCGGTCAGTGCCTCCGTTAGTCGATCCACCAACCCACAATAAACCGATGTCCGAGTGGCCCCCCCACAACATCAAAGTACAGGAACAGCCCACCCACAACACACAGTCACTGCACCTGGGTATTTGGCTGTGGTAATGAGGCCACATGCCGAGGGTACTTGAAGGGCAGAGGCCAACTGCACTCTGCCCAGATGCCAGCTCTTCTGCTGGGGTAGCCTGCAGGACATCAGGCTCTGGACCAGGGACAAAGGTAGGGCAGAGGCCGACTGCACTCTGCCCAGCTGCCAGCTCTTCTACTGGGGTAGCCTGCAGGTCATCAGGCTCTGGACCAGGGACAAAGGTAGGGCAGAGGCCGACTGCGCTCTGTCCAGCTGCCAGCTCTTCCGCTGGGGTACTGAGACCATAATCCGGCTCAGTAGTTAAGGGGACCTGGACGTCAGGAGGGGTTAGCATCGCCTCCGTTAACCCTGGTGCCACGCTAGGAGTTAGCTGGGGAGGGGAATTTGTACTTACCCCCTCCTCTGGGTGTCCCGGTGAGGGTAGTTGGGGATCTGGAAAGGCTGTCCAGCATCCCTGTAGGTCAGGCACAGAGACCACGGTCCCATCTGCGCCGTCTGGAGGATTGGTGTCCCCCCTTGTTGGGGAAAGCTGCCGCTGGGGAGAGGGGGGGCTGTGCTCCTTTCCTGGAAACACAGGCTGCCGCTGGAGAGGGAGACCGCCTGTCTCCACTCCCTTACCATGGTCCTGTTGCTGTAGAGAGGGACCAACTGTCTCTGCTCTCTGTAGGACACACGGCTGCTGAGGGGGAAGGACAGCACCTTCGGCCCCCTGGGGTACACACTGCCGCTGGAGAGGGAGACCGCCTGTCTCCGCTCCCTTACCATGGTCCTGTTGCTGTAGAGAGGGACCAACTGTCTCTGCTCTCTGTAGGACACACTGCTGCTGGGGGGGAAGGACGGCACCTTCGGCCCCCTGTAACTCACGCTGTTGTTGGGGCGCAGGGACGGAATACTTTGCCCTCACTGCCCGATATTCTGCTTCCATCTGCAGATACTCCGCCAGTTCTCTCCTCACTATTGGTACAATTTCCTCTGTTAGGAGGGGCCCGTAGATAGCCAACCGCCGCTTCAGCATAGCGTCAAACTGTACGTGACTATACCAATAGTCCAGTTTTGCTTGGTGTTCCCAGGATGCTGTTCCTCGCACTAGGGAAGCCATCCTGTTGTAGCCAGGGGCGCTGCCCAATGGCTAGCGTTGCCCTCAATTGTAACTCCAAACGTTACCCGTGTCTCTGAGCTGCTTCTCCTCGCACTAGGACGCCATCCCACCGCTGCCACCAATGTAACGGAGCTCCGTGTACTCCGACTGAGTACCCTCCGTTGATGGATGCTCCTAGCGCTCTCAGAGGACTCCAAGCACTGCAGACGACACCACAACCACCGCAGGCTCCACAACCGCCGTAGCTTAACTGGAGCCGCGCCGTCTTCCTTCCACCCTGGATCGGCTTCTGTCCTCCAGGACCGTGTGGGGAAGACCTCTCCTCCAGGAGAGCGTATCCGGAACAAGCTCTTACAAGAGCTAAGTGATTAAGAGCTCAGGGGAATATGCAGCGCATAGCAATCCCCAGTGTGATATAGCAGTTCCCTCCAATAACGAGACAAGGCTACGTATTGAGGGTCAGAAGAGGTCTGAGGACTGGAACACCCAGCCTGCTTTTTATTAGGATCAGGTACATACAGGACACTCCCAGGGGGAGGATGAAATTGACCAATCACATGCATGGTAACACCCCCACGTCTCCTCCCCTCAGATAAACACATAACCCAATTAAAACATACATTATTTTACCCAGTTTCTGGATGTACCCCAAAAACAGGGGGTACAGCTTTAAATCTGGTATCCCCAAATAGCCCTTGTTCAGGGGAACAGTCTGTCCAAAAATCAGCCCATTCGGATGGATAGTTCGGGAGATACAGGGCTCCAAAGTTTTGACCGACCGCACAGACCAACTAGCCGAAAATAGTTCCATGAGTTTTGGCCTTGCGGTCGGTCTCCGTTCGCACGGTAAAATAGACGAAATTCTTGCCATCCATTCGCATCTTTGTGTTCGCTAGAATCCCCATACTAAGTTAAGTATAACTACCGAACGGCCGGTCGTTCGGTAGTTTCCGTGCGAAGTTCTGGATGTCTGGAGGTCTTAGCGGTATTCGCCTGTTTGCGCTGCCGATTTCAGTTCCATGCGTTCACAGGCAAACACCGCTGTTCGCACGCAAGATGGCCGCGAACACGTGGAAAAGTCCCGAAATGGCGGCCACCTATTCAGAGCACAAAGAATTCGCATGAAATCATGCGAACGGCTGTATTCTCCAGTAATGTGATTCTTATGCAATATATTCGCCTAAATCTCCTGGCTGTTAGGTTATATTAGTAGTCCAAACCTACAGCATAGATAAAGGGAAAAAGACAGTCGAATACAAGTCCATATGCCTGAATACAGGGTTTACAGTGCAATATAGTCCAGGACCATAGTCGCAGGGGAGGAGGCAGGCAAGCAGGCCTCTCCAGGACAAAGTGGCGAAGGGCACTTCGTCACACCATCGATGGTAGACCGTTACTTGAGCCTGTTATTTTCCATGAGACCATACCGATTAACTTGACTGTTGGCATCCTGCATAAAGAGGATATATCCTTAATGCTCATTTCTTCTCCGTCTATTCCCATAGTCCTGGGGTACTCCTGGCTGAGGAGACACAACCCTATTATTAATTGGGAATCAGGGGAGATAGTTTCGTGGGGAGAGAATTGTCAAGAAAAATGCTTGCGGAAGGTCTTACCTCTTGGATTAACTAATACATCGAATACCTCTGACAATCCTACAGAAACACAAATTCCGCCTCAGTATCTAGATTTAAAGGCAGTATTTGACAAAAAGAAAGCCGATACCTTACCCCCACACAGGTCCTTTGATTGCAAAATTAACCTACTCCCTGGTACCATGCCTCCCAGAGGTCATGTATACCCATTATCTATAAAGGAGAACTCAGTCCTAGAGGAATATATTCACGAGAATTTAGACAAGGGATTCATCAGGAGGTCCTCCTCCCCTGCCGGGGCTGGATTTTTTTTTGTTAAAAAGAAAGATGGTTCTTTGAGACCTTGTATTGATTATCGAGGCTTGAATAAGATAACCATTAAAAATGCCTACCCGATTCCCTTGATCACCGAACTCTTCGATCGTTTGAAGGGCTCTACAATTTTCACCAAGTTAGACCTCAGAGGGGCATATAACTTGGTGAGAATCCAGCAGGGACATGAGTGGATGACGGCATTCAATACTCGATATGGTCACTATGAATATACTGTCATGCCTTTTGGGTTATGCAATGCGCCAGCAGTATTCCAAGATCTGATTAATGAGGTTCTTAGGGAATTTCAGCAAGAGTGCGTCATTGTATACCTAGATGATATACTCATTCATTCTAGTGACATTGAGATTCATCACAAGCAAGTCAGGAGGGTTTTGCACAAGCTTCTCCAGCATGGCTTGTACTGCAAGTTGGAGAAATGTAGCTTTGATCAAACCCAGGTAACCTTTCTCGGCTATGTGATCTCTGGGGAGGGATTTAAGATGGATCCGGATAAGCTCCAATCCATTCTAGAGTGGCCTTTACCCACAGGTCTTAAGGCCATACAGAGATTTATTGGTTTTTCCAATTATTATAGGCGCTTTATTAAGGGCTATTCTTCCATTATTGCACCTATCACTAACATGACCAAACAGGGGGCTGACACTAAGAATTGGACTACTGAAGCTCTCCTTGCGTTCAAGACTCTCAAGGAGCTTTTCGCTTCCGCTCCAATTTTAGTTCACCCTGACACTTCTCTGCCTTTTTTGCTCGAGGTAGACGCATCAGAGACTGGTTTAGGTGCTGTTCTATCTCAAAGGTTGGGTGTTGATAAACCATTACATCCATGTGGATTTTTCTCTAAAAAATTGACCGGTACTGAAAGCAGGTATGACATTGGTGACAGAGAATTACTAGCGGTTATCAAGGCTTTGAAAGAATGGAGACATTTATTGGAAGGTACATTACATCCTGTTACCATCCTGACAGACCACAAAAACTTGTCCTATATCGGAGAGGCCAAGCGTCTGTCCTCCAGGCAGGCTCGTTGGTCGTTGTTTCTTACCCATTTCAATTACGTTCTGACTTACAGACCTGGGTCAAAGAATTCTAAAGCCGATGCGCTATCTCGCCAATATGAACCCTCTGCTTCAGTTGAACCACTTTTGTCTTCCATTGTACCCAAATGCAATATTATTGCTAATACCAGTCTCAAAATTCATTCTCCGCTACTTGACCAGATCTTGAAGTCACAACATCTAGCTCCCGGAAACACTCCTGAGGGAAGAAACTTTGTTCCTCCTGAACTTCAACTGGAGCTCTTACAATGTTTTCATGAAAGTAAAATAGCTGGTCATCCTGGTATTCGCAAGACATACTCTCTGATATCCAAGGATTTCTGGTGGCCTTCACTTCGAAAGGATATTGAGGAGTTCGTCGCAGGTTGTGAGACTTGTGCCAAGACTAAACTACCTCATGCATCCCCATGTGGCCTGTTGCACCCCTTGGACATTCCTGAGAAACCTTGGTCCTGTTTGTCCATAGACTTTATCGTTGATTTGCCTGCTTCCAAAAGACAGACTGTTATTCTCACGGTGGTGGATAGATTTACTAAGATGGCCCATTTCGTGCCATTACCTAAACCTCCGACTTCTCCTGAATTGGCGGAGATTTTTGCGAGAGAAGTTTTTCGCCTACATGGGATTCCTTCAGAGATTGTTTCTGATAGAGGTTCTCAATTTGTCTCACGTTTCTGGAGATCCTTTTGTTCTCAAATGGGCATCAAATTGAACTTTTCCTCTGCCTATCACCCTCAGTCTAACGGAGCTGCTGAACGTACTAATCAAAAGATCGAACAGTATCTGCGTTGCTTTGTTTCCGAACACCAGGACGATTGGGTCGGTCTGATTCCTTGGGCGGAGTTCGCACACAATAACCTTGTTTGCGATTCAACTCGCTCTAGCCCTTTCTTCATGAACTATGGCTTTCATCCTTCGATTTTTCCTTCGGTTTCCTCTTCTCAGGGGATACCGTCGGTTGATGATCATGTCGCCAACCTGAAGAAATTATGGGATCAGACTCGACAAATTCTATTACATAGTTCCTCGCTGTTCAAGAAACACGCTGACAAACATAGAAGAGCGGCTCCTGTTTTTGTTCCTGGGGATAGGGTATGGTTGAGTACTAAGAATATTCGCCTAAAAGTTCCATCCATGAAATTTGCTCCTCGCTACATAGGCCCTTACAGGGTTCTCACTCGTATCAATCCGGTTGCGTATCGCCTTGCTCTGCCACCTGCCTTACGCATTCCTAACTCTTTTCATGTCTCCTTGTTGAAACCCCTCATTTGCAACAAATTCTCCTCTAAGGTCCCCTCGCCTCGTCCTGTTCAGGTGGAGGGTCGGGAGGAGTACGAGGTCAGCTCCATCATTGACTCCAGAATTTCAAGGGGAAAATTGCAATATCTGGTCAACTGGAGGGGATATGGTCCTGAGGAGAGGAGTTGGGTACCTCAGGAGGACGTCCATGCTTCTCGCCTTCGCAGAGCATTTCACCTTCGCTTCCCATCTCGCCCCGGTTCATTCCGCCCGGTGGGCGTATCTGAGAGGGGGGGTACTGTCAGGGTACCTGAGGCCTCTACCTCTAAGGGAGGTAGAGACTTGGTGGTGTATCCGTCCAGGCGAGCTGTTTCCTCCGTTCCTCGCGGTTCATCCAGTCACTTAAACACCGGCCGCGAGGAATCCACGTCCTTTTCTAGCAGGACGCTCAATACGTGACGTCATGACGCTAGCACTAGCAATCTGTCACTCAAGTGTCCGATATCCAATCGGTACTTGTCAGAGGCGTGATTTCCATCCAGAGCCAGGGTATTTAAGCTTACTCCTTACTTCAGCTCATTGCCCTGTCGTGGTTCTAGCTTGTCTAGTCACTCAGTGCTCTGGTATTCTAGTTTGCTCTATTGGTTTTGACTCGGCTCGTTGTACTACCCTGCTTCTCTGTTTTCCCTTGACCCGGCTTGTCTCTCGCTTATCTGTCTTCTCGTTCCCTCGACCTCGGCTTGTCTCTGACTATTCTTTACTCTCGGTACGTTAGTCCGGCCATTCTAAGGCCCGGTATACGTACCTTTCCACTCTTTGTACTCTGCGTGTTGGATCCCTGTCCCGATCCTGACATACATAGAGCATATAGTGGGTACATATACTGAGGCAGTGTCCTCACAGTAACTCATACATAGAGCATATAGTGGGTACATATACTGAGGCAGTGTCCTCACAGTAACTCATACATAGAGCATATAGTGGGTACATAAACTGAGGCTGTGTCCTCATAGTAACTCATACATAGAGCATATAGTGGGTGCATATACTGAGGCTGTGTCCTCACAGTAACTCATACATAGAGCATATAGTGGGTACATATACTGAGGCTGTGTCCTCACAGTAACTCATACATAGAGCATATAGTGGGTGCATATACTGAGGCAGTGTCCTCATAGTAACTCATACATAGAGCATATAGTGGGTACATATACTGAGGCTGTGTCCTCATAGTAACTTATACATAGAGCATATAGTGGGTGCATATACTGAGGCTGTGTCCTCATAGTAACTCATACATAGAGCATATAGTGGGTACATAAACTGAGGCTGTGTCCTCATAGTAACTCATACATAGAACATATAGTGAGTGCATATACTGAGGCCGTGTCCTCACAGTAACTCATACATAGAGCATATAGTGGGTACATATACTGAGGCAGTGTCCTCACAGTAACTCATACATAGAACATATAGTGGGTACAAATACTAAGGCTGTGTCCTCATAGTAACTCATACATAGAGCATATAGTGGATACATATACTGAGGCAGTGTCCTCACAGTAACTCATACATAGAGCATATAGTGGGTACATATACTGAGGCTGTGTCCTCACAGTAACTCATACATAGAGAATATAGTGGGTACATATACTGAGGCCGTGTCCTCATAGTAACTCATACATAGAGCATATAGTGGATACATATACTGAGGCAGTGTCCTCACAGTAACTCATACATAGAGCATATAGTGGGTACATATACTGAGGCCGTGTCCTCATAGTAACTCATACATAGAGCATATAGTGGATACATATACTGAGGCTGTGTCCTCAAGGTAACTCATACATAAAGCATATAGTGGGTACATAAACTGAGGCTGTGTCCTCATAGTAACTCATACATAGAGCATATAGTGGGTACATATACTGAGGCAGTGTCCTCACAGTAACTCATACATTGAGCATATAGTGGATAAATATACTGAGGCTGTGTCCTCATAGTAACTCATACATAGAGCATATAGTGGATATATATACTGAGGCAGTGTCCTCACAGTAACTCAAACATAGAGCATATAGTGGGTACATATACTGAGGCTGTGTCCTCATAGTAACTCATACATAGAGCATATAGTGGGTACATATACTGAGGCAGTGTCCTCACAGTAACTCATACATTGAGCATATAGTGGATAAATATACTGAGGCTGTGTCCTCATAGTAACTCATACATAGAGCATATAGTGGGTGCATATACTGAGGCTGTGTCCTCACAGTAACTCATACATAGAGCATATAGTGGGTACATAAACTGAGGCAGTGTCCTCATAGTAACTCATACATAGAGCATATAGTGGGTACATATACTGAGGCTGTGTCCTCATAGTAACTCATACATAGAGCATATAGTGGGTACATACACTGAGGCAGTGTCCTCACAGTAACTCATACATAGAGCATATAGTGGGTGCATATACTGAGGCAGTGTCCTCATAGTAACTCATAAATATAGCATATAGTGGGTACATAAACTGAGGCTGTGTCCTCATAGTAACTCATACATAGAGCATATAGTGGGTACATAAACTGAGGCAGTGTCCTCATAGTAACTCATACATAGAGCATATAGTGGGTACATAAACTGAGGCAGTGTCCTCATAGTAACTCATACATAGAGCATATAGTGGGTACATAAACTGAGGCAGTGTCCTCATAGTAACTCATACATAGAGCATATAGTGGGTACATATACTGAGGCAGTGTCCTCACAGTAACTCATACATAGAGCATATAGTGGGTACATATACTGAGGCAGTGTCCTCACAGTAACTCATACATAGAGCATATAGTGGGTACATATACTGAGGCAGTGTCCTCACAGTAACTCATACATAGAGCATATAGTGGGTACATAAACTGAGGCAGTGTCCTCATAGTAACTCATACATAGAGCATATAGTGGGTACATAAACTGAGGCAGTGTCCTCATAGTAACTCATACATAGAGCATATAGTGGGTACATATACTGAGGCAGTGTCCTCACAGTAACTCATACATAGAGCATATAGTGGGTACATATACTGAGGCAGTGTCCTCACAGTAACTCATACATAGAGCATATAGTGGGTACATATACTGAGGCAGTGTCCTCACAGTAACTCATACATAGAGCATATAGTGGGTACATAAACTGAGGCTGTGTCCTCTGTGATAAAGTGAAGGCAGAGAGGCCTTTTAACCCCAGGGGAAGTATGTGTAGTTTTTGTGTTGCACAACACAAAGCTTTGTTTAGTTATGGGCCCCTGGGGTGGAGTATTTGGAGAAGGGTGGGCCAATGCTCCACTCCACAGTTTAGTAGTTTTCTTGGGAGACAAAGATCCAGGCCAGGGTTTTTGGACTGTCTCCAGCCCACTGTTCAGCTGGAGATGATCAGCTGTAGCAGTGGGAATAAACCACTCCCTGCTAGGCAGGTACAGGGGGATTGCTGGCTTCCTCTCAGGAAGCAGGTAGGAGAGAGGGTGTTCTCTCCAGTAAGAGAGTCAAGGAGACTAGGCACTGGGAGTGCTGGCTTGGAGCACTAGGAGTGCTGGCTTGGAGCACTAGGAGTGCTGAGAAGAAGCAGTCAAGGCTGGCTTGGAGCACTGGAGTGCTGAGAGCAGACAAATACACTAGGTTGGTGAAACCCACAAATTTTGTTATAGTTTAACCCCTGATAGATAGGGAATCTGATGTGAGTTAGTGCTCAGACGAGCTAGGCTTTTTGTTGTAGGGATTTGTGTTACATCATTGCATTTATGTTTCGTTTGCTGCTGCCTGATGTGTAAATTTACAAATAAAGTTGCCGGGATTATCAGAAAATAAAAGGACTGTGCATATTTTGCCCTAGAGGACCGTGCTATCTACTAACAAGGATCACAATATGGTGGAGAATGCGGGCACAGTAGCACATTGAGGGTCTGTGGGTGTGCCAGTCATCCGTGGGTCTGCTTATTGAGGACTTTTATTTTGGCAGACCTGCTAATCGAATAAAAAGCACTGTACCTTTAAGACTGTTACCTGCGTGGTGCTATAATGGAGGACCTGCTGAAGGCTCTGGTACAGGCAACTGCTGTACAACAGGAGGCTAACAGGAGAGCTGCAGAAAACAGTGCAGCCCTGCAGCAACTGGTGCTGGCCCAGGCAGAGGGTGCTAAAGTCCTGGCCAAAACACAAATGGAGTGCACTGAGTCCTTGGTGAAACAACTTGTTGTGACACAAGCGGAGATGTTTAAAGTAGCCCGTGAGGAGCAGAAGAATCAGAAGGGAGAACAAGACAAACTGATAACTGAAGTTGACAAGTGTTTATATGAGAATCAAAACATTGCAGCTTCACGTGAAAGCCTCAAACTTGCTCTGAGTGACATCACAACAGATGAAGTCTTAGAAAAAGAGTTGGAAACAAAAACATTTTCAAGCTCAGAAACTGAATCTTGCATGTTTCAAGAGAAAGCTGGAAAGACATTAGAAAACAGAAAGGTGCTGATAAATCTTTCCAAGGCAACAAAAGGAGAAAAAACTACTGTGGCTGAGGCCAGCAGTGTCAAGCCGGTTTGTGTAATAAAAAGTGAAGCAGAAGCCGCTGATGTACACCCAAGTGAACAAGTTAAAGCCATGAAAAACAGACTGACTTGGGGAGTCAGAGAAGACAACAGCGAAGGAGCTGAGCTTAATAGAGAGAAGCAAGGCACCCCAGTTGAGTATAACAATGCGGTACACTGTTTAGTAGCAGAGGCTACCCAAAAATGTCAACCAGCTGTTGGACAGTTTGGCAGAGAAAAGCAAGACAGAGAAGTAGTGACAAAACAAAGTCACGATAAGAAAGGCAATGTAGCCGCTTCTGATCTAAGTCAAGAGAGAGCGACTGTTACAGAACCATGCTGTGATGATAAAATGGGCACGTCCGCAGCTAAGCCAGACCAAGGCGAAAGTTACAAAGTAGGTGACATTGGCGTAGCAGAACAAAATATTTCAGAGACACCTGGTATTGCTACAAAGACTTTGAATGATTGTCCGGGAGCTGTAGAACTGGATCTGCTGGCAAAGACTACTGCTACAAGGCCTGGGCGCACTGACTACCTGGAACAGCTGCCAGATTCTGGGAACACAGTCATGGGATTAAAGGCGGGACTCGGAATGCCTGACCGGCTGTTTGATACCGGGGCTGTCCTGACCCAGCGAGAGGCCATGACTGCGTCTCTGGACACCCCCAAGGGAGCAGGGAGACCGCCAGACAGCCCAGAGGAAATCATTGGGAGGTGGCCACTCAAGGCCGAGCAAGCAGAGGGAAACACAAAGGAAGAAAGCTGTACTATAGTTTTACGCATCGCTCCTACATTCCTTAGATTTGGCTCTTTTGAAATATTCAAGGAAACTGATGAATTAACAGGCAGAAGGGGTCCTAGTGTCAACAGAAATGACGTTCGCATCCAAATGATTGATTATGTTATCAGTACGTTCTATCCAGACATTCAGAATACACATGCAGAGCACAAGATTGAACGAAATGCAGCTTTCTTCAGAGAGATAACCAGGAGGACTGCCAGGCTTGTTGCAGAGTGGCAGTGTGTTGGATTTTGCCATGGCGTGTTAAATACTGATAACATGAGCATTGTTGGGATTACTATTGATTATGGCCCATATGGATTCATGGACAGGTATGATCCAGATCACATTTGCAATGGGTCGGATAACATGGGTCGTTATGCCTACAACAAGCAACCAGAAATCTGTAAGTGGAACTTGGGAAAGCTCGCTGAGTCGCTGGTACCAGAGTTTCCGGTAAAAATCAGTCAAAGTATAATTGATGAGGAGTATGATTCAGAGTTCCAGAGGTGGTATATGCAGAAGATGCGAAAGAAGCTTGGCCTGATTCAAGCAGAGCTCGAGGAGGACAGCAGTCTTATCTCAGACCTGTTGGAAACCATGAACAAAACAGGAGCAGATTTTACAAATACTTTCAGAGTGCTCAGCAAGTATGCTGGGAATTTCGTCAGCGCAGAGGATTTTCTAGATATTCTAACTGAGCAGTACGCTTCCTTGGACGAGTTAAAGGTGGTGTTCAAACCCAAAATGGATCCAAGACAACTGTCGGTGATGCTGTTGTTAGCGCAGAGTAACCCTCAGTTATTTGCTTTGAATGGAACAAAAGCCAACATATATAAGGAGCTTGATCGTATCGAACGCTACAATAAACTGCAAGAGTCCAGTGAAGACCAGCTACTGAGTAATAACCGTGCACTCTGGGAACAATGGCTTCACAAGTACAGCACTCGGTTGTCAAAAGACCAAGCAACTACTGGGGATAATGATACATTTGTGGCTGAACGTGTGAAAATAATGGACTCTAACAATACGGCATTTGTGCTCAGAAATTATGTTGCTCAAAACGCAATTGATGCAGCTGAGAAGGGAGATTTCAGCGAGGTACAGCGGGTATTGAGAATGTTGGAAAATCCATATGATGTAGAAGTCTCTTTCCAACTATCACCTGATGAGGCAGGCGATGAAGATGATGAGCTTGAAGAAGAAGCTGACTGGATATATAGAAATGCTTTTGCAACACCAACAATATCTCTACAGGAAAGCACGGACTACCTGGAATGTGGACAAGTTGGAGCCACCTTCAGCAGGAAGGGTCCAAGCACTATACAGAAGATCAGAGAGGCCTTAAATTTCATGAGGAATCAGCATTTTGGGGTCCCCTTTATTGCATTCTACAGAAAAGAATATGTGGAACCAGAACTTAATACTAATGACTTGTGGCTTGTGTGGCAGTGGGATGAAAAGTGGACCCAGCTGAAGATTCGAAAGCAGAGTCTTATCCGCCTTTTCCAGAAGATGCAGGCTTACCAATATGACCAAATATCTGCAGACCCTGACAAGCCTTTAGCTGATAAAAAAAGGCTAATTACACGCCAAGCCTTTGTAAAGTTTGCGCTTGAAAGTTACTCCGACGTTGAGAGATTATCAAATCAGAAGCTGCAGATGTGGAAGCAGATGATGATGATTGAGAGGAACTTGGCTGCTAAGGAGCCACACCGTATTGATCTTCAGCTTAGATCCGCTAACAACCATATTAGCGGGGAAACTGGAAAGAAAGGACAAAACCTGATACTGAGCCTGGGACAATATAAATATGATGGTAGAGTGTACCCAAAAGTCCCATTATGGCTACGAGACCAGACTGAGAAAAAGCTCAGATGCTTCAACTGCCACCTGCAAGGACATATTACATATAACAGTCCTGAGAGTGAAGAGACAATACAATGTGACATAGTATTAAGGGCTCTGCATAGGATTGTATTGACCTGCTTAAAGATGTGTATGGCGACTGGTGGTGGTGTTACAGCACAGTTAAAAGTGGTGATGGTGGAAGGTAATTGGGCACAAGCACTAATTGATTCAGGGAGCGAGGCTACTTTGAAAAGTGTTCTGCTTCAGCCAGAGAAATGTGATATAAGACAAATGTTTAATATTGTATGTACACATGGTGACACCCGCACATACCCCAAGGCAGAGGTAGAGTTTGTCACTGAGGTTGTAAATGTTAAATGCCCTGTAGTACATTCAGCTCAAACGCAAGAGCGTATAAGTAAGGCCAGGTATCTGAGTACCTTGGACCTGGTCATAAGGTATTGGCAGGTTCCCCTGACAGAGAAAGCAAAGGGAAGGACAGCGTTTTCTACTCCCAAGGGGTTATGGCAACATAAAGTACGGCCATTCAGGTTGCATAGTGCACCAGCCCCCTTTCTGCATATAAATAGGATACTTTGGCCCCACAGAGAGAATGCAGCTGCCTACCTTGGCGGTGTGGCGATTCACAGGGTGGACTTGGAAGCACACCTGATGAAGGTCCAGTTGGTTGTGCATAATGTAAGGGCTACCGGTTTGACCGCTAACAAGTGTTATCTAGGATTTGAGGAAGCTAACTATTTGGGTTATCCACTTGGGTGGAGGTTCCTTAAACTACAAGGGAGCAAGGTAGCAGCCATCTACAATAGGCCACTTCCTGTAACTGAGGAGCAAGTCAGGGCTGGTACAGCCCTAGGTGACGTGAATGTTCACGGTTTGTGTTCTAAGGCCGCTCGACCCGATGGGTCTGAGCTGGGGGGGGAGGATATGTGATAAAGTGAAGGCAGAGAGGCCTTTTAACCCCAGGGGAAGTATGTGTAGTTTTTGTGTTGCACAACACAAAGCTTTGTTTAGTTATGGGCCCGTGGGGTGGAGTATTTGGAGAAGGGTGGGCCAATGCTCCACTCCACAGTAGTTTTCTTGGGAGACAAAGATCCAGGCCAGGGTTTTTGGACTGTCTCCAGCCCACTGTTCAGCTGGAGATGATCAGCTGTAGCAGTGGGAATAAACCACTCCCTGCTAGGCAGGTACAGGGGGATTGCTGGCTTCCTCTCAGGAAGCAGGTATGAGAGAGGGTGTTCTCTCCAGTAAGAGAGTCAAGGAGACTAGGCACTGGGAGTGCTGGCTTGGAGCACTAGGAGTGCTGGCTTGGAGCACTAGGAGTGCTGAGAAGAAGCAGTCAAGGCTGGCTTGGAGCACTGGAGTGCTGAGAGCAGACAAATACACTAGGTTGGTGAAACCCACAAATTTTGTTATAGTTTAACCCCTGATAGATAGGGAATCTGATGTGAGTTAGTGCTCAGACGAGCTAGGCTTTTTGTTGTAGGGATTTGTGTTACATCATTGCATTTATGTTTCGTTTGCTGCTGCCTGATGTGTAAATTTACAAATAAAGTTGCCGGGATTATCAGAAAATAAAAGGACTGTGCATATTTTGCCCTAGAGGACCGTGCTATCTACTAACAAGGATCACACCTCATAGTAACTCATACATAGAGCATATAGTGGGTGCATATACTGAGGCTGTGTCCTCACAGTAACTCATACATAGAGCATATAGTGGGTACATATACTGAGGCTGTGTCCTCACAGTAACTCATACATAGAGCATATAGTGGGTGCATATACTGAGGCAGTGTCCTCATAGTAACTCATACATAGAGCATATAGTGGGTGCATATACTGAGGCTGTGTCCTCACAGTAACTCATACATAGAGCATATAGTGGGTACATATACTGAGGCTGTGTCCTCATAGTAACTTATACATAGAGCATATACTGGGTACATATACTGAGGCTGTGTCCTCATAGTAACTTATACATAGAGCATATAGTGGGTGCATATACTGAGGCTGTGTCCTCACAGTAACTCATACATAGAGCATATAGTGGGTACATATACTGAGGCTGTGTCCTCACAGTAACTCATACATAGAGCATATAGTGGGTACATATACTGAGGCTGTGTCCTCCATAGTAACTCATACATAGAGCATATAGTGGGTACATATACTGAGGTGGTGTCCTCACAGTAACTCATACATAGAGCATATAGTGGGTACATATACTGAGGCAGTGTCCTCACAGTAACTCATACATAGAGCATATAGTGGGTACATATACTGAGGCAGTGTCCTCACAGTAACTCATACATAGAGCATATAGTGGGTACATATACTGAGGCAGTGTCCTCACAGTAACTCATACATAGAGCATATAGTGGGTACATATACTGAGGCAGTGTCCTCACAGTAACTCATACATAGAGCATATAGTGGGTACATATACTGAGGCAGTGTCCTCACAGTAACTCATACATAGAGCATATAGTGAGTACATACACTGAGGCCGTGTCCTCACAGTAACTCATACATAGAGCATATAGTGGGTACATATACTGAGGCAGTGTCCTCACAGTAACTCATACATAGAGCATATAGTGGGTACATATACTGAGGCAGTGTCCTCACAGTAACTCATACATAGAGCATATAGTGAGTACATACACTGAGGCCGTGTCCTCACAGTAACTCATACATAGAGCATATAGTGGGTACATAAACTGAGGCAGTGTCCTCACAGTAACTGTAACGGACCGTTTCACTTACAAGAGGGTAAAACCCAGTTTAGGCGATAATCCCCTTTAGATGGACCAGCAGCTACCATAAGCACCAACTTCCCGAACTCCCAAACTGCACGAATTCACCAACTCTCGAACAGCAGACACACTAACCCTGGAAGCAGCCGAACAGGAAAAGCAATATGGACAGCTTACACTCCTGGCAGTCGGCATACAGTCCCCTTTCCCCCCCAAGAAAGAGACACACTCCCGCTTCAGGGTTAAACAGCAACAACACTGATTTATTCACACACAGGCTTATATGAGATTCTCCCATGCAAGGGAGGGGTTTACAGTACACCAATCCAGTTTAAGGTACAACCCACACATCTCCTCCCTCCAACATATCTGTTAATACAATTAACAGGGACATATTTTTACCCAAGTTTTGGATGTACCCTAAATACTTGGGGTACATCCACAAATCCAATATCTCCAGATAGCTCTAGTCTGGAGGGACAACATATGTTAAAATCAGCCCATTCGGATAAACGGTTCGGAAGTTATGGGACTTTAAAGTATTGACCGACCGCATGGGTAAAGTATCCGAAATCAGTTCCATGCATTTTGGCCCTGCGGTCGGTCACAAACAAGGGAATGAAAACAGACGAATTGCCTGTGTTATAGAGCCTGGAGAGGGTTTGAATGAATTCCCTTGTTTGTGGGGTTCTTTCTACCGAACGGGGGGTCATTCGGTAGTTTCTATACGAATTCCTGGAAGTATGGAGGTCTCAGCGGTGTTTGCCTAGTCAAGTGTCCGATTTCAGTTCCAGACACTCGACGGCAAAACACCGCTGTTCGGTAGTTAAAGATGGCCGCCGCCACGTGTTTGTTTCCCGAATGGCGGCCACCCAGAGGACAAAGACCACACTGCACTGATTGCCAATAACCCGTTTGCAACATTGTTGCAAACGGTAATTGGAGGCACACTTAGTCCTGGGTGGTCTGGTTGTTCGGTAGTTTCCTCAATATAATGACTGGAGTGATTCTACCGAACAATCAGATGAATACTGCATATATATATAACCCAGGTTAACTGCATACATAAATACATACATGACAATAAAGTATTAAAGGCAGGATTACTGTAATACGCTCCACAGTCTTAAAGGTACAGTATCCCAAAAGTCACCATAGATCCACGGATGGCCCTTAAAGGCCCAGTAGCAGTAATATACATTATTACCTGCCCAAATATAGTTTTTCCAGTACAATATGTTGAGGGGCCATAGTCGCAGGGCAGGAGGCTAGCAACCAGGCTTCTCCAGTTCACAGTGGCGAAGTTGGTTTCGCCACAGTAACTCATACATAGAGCATATAGTGGGTACATATACTGAGGCTGTGTCCTCATAGTAACTTATACATAGAGCATATAGTGGGTGCATATACTGAGGCTGTGTCCTCATAGTAACTCATACATAGAGCATATAGTGGGTACATAAACTGAGGCTGTGTCCTCATAGTAACTCATACATAGAACATATAGTGAGTGCATATACTGAGGCCGTGTCCTCACAGTAACTCATACATAGAGCATATAGTGGGTACATATACTGAGGCAGTGTCCTCACAGTAACTCATACATAGAACATATAGTGGGTACAAATACTAAGGCTGTGTCCTCATAGTAACTCATACATAGAGCATATAGTGGATACATATACTGAGGCAGTGTCCTCACAGTAACTCATACATAGAGCATATAGTGGGTACATATACTGAGGCTGTGTCCTCACAGTAACTCATACATAGAGCATATAGTGGGTACATATACTGAGGCCGTGTCCTCATAGTAACTCATACATAGAGCATATAGTGGATACATATACTGAGGCAGTGTCCTCACAGTAACTCATACATAGAGCATATAGTGGGTACATATACTAAGGCCGTGTCCTCATAGTAACTTATACATAGAGCATATAGTGGGTACATAAACTGAGGCTGTGATCTCATAGTAACTCATACATAGAGCATATAGTGGGTACATATACTGAGGCTGTGTCCTCATAGTAACTCATACATAGAGCATATAGTGGGTACATACACTGAGGCAGTGTCCTCACAGTAACTCATACATAGAGCATATAGTGGGTGCATATACTGAGGCAGTGTCCTCATAGTAACTCATACATATAGCATATAGTGGGTACATAAACTGAGGCAGTGTCCTCATAGTAACTCATACATAGAGCATATAGTGGGTACATAAACTGAGGCAGTGTCCTCATAGTAACTCATACATAGAGCATATAGTGGGTACATAAACTGAGGCAGTGTCCTCATAGTAACTCATACATAGAGCATATAGTGGGTACATAAACTGAGGCAGTGTCCTCATAGTAACTCATACATAGAGCATATAGTGGGTACATATACTGAGGCAGTGTCCTCACAGTAACTCATACATAGAGCATATAGTGGGTACATATACTGAGGCAGTGTCCTCACAGTAACTCATACATAGAGCATATAGTGGGTACATATACTGAGGCAGTGTCCTCACAGTAACTCATACATAGAGCATATAGTGGGTACATAAACTGAGGCAGTGTCCTCATAGTAACTCATACATAGAGCATATAGTGGGTACATAAACTGAGGCAGTGTCCTCATAGTAACTCATACATAGAGCATATAGAGGGTACATAAACTGAGGCTGTGTCCTCATAGTAACTCATACATAGAGCATATAGTGGGTGCATATACTGAGGCTGTGTCCTCACAGTAACTCATACATAGAGCATATAGTGGGTACATATACTGAGGCTGTGTCCTCACAGTAACTCATACATAGAGCATATAGTGGGTGCATATACTGAGGCAGTGTCCTCATAGTAACTCATACATAGAGCATATAGTGGGTGCATATACTGAGGCTGTGTCCTCACAGTAACTCATACATAGAGCATATAGTGGGTACATATACTGAGGCTGTGTCCTCATAGTAACTTATACATAGAGCTTATAGTGGGTACATATACTGAGGCTGTGTCCTCATAGTAACTTATACATAGAGCATATAGTGGGTGCATATACTGAGGCTGTGTCCTCACAGTAACTCATACATAGAGCATATAGTGGGTACATACTGAGGCTGTGTCCTCACAGTAACTCATACATAGAGCATATAGTGGGTACATATACTGAGGCTGTGTCCTCCATAGTAACTCATACATAGAGCATATAGTGGGTACATATACTGAGGTGGTGTCCTCACAGTAACTCATACATAGAGCATATAGTGGGTACATATACTGAGGCAGTGTCCTCACAGTAACTCATACATAGAGCATATAGTGGGTACATATACTGAGGCAGTGTCCTCACAGTAACTCATACATAGAGCATATAGTGGGTACATATACTGAGGCAGTGTCCTCACAGTAACTCATACATAGAGCATATAGTGGGTACATATACTGAGGCAGTGTCCTCACAGTAACTCATACATAGAGCATATAGTGGGTACATATACTGAGGCAGTGTCCTCACAGTAACTCATACATAGAGCATATAGTGAGTACATACACTGAGGCCGTGTCCTCACAGTAACTCATACATAGAGCATATAGTGGGTACATATACTGAGGCAGTGTCCTCACAGTAACTCATACATAGAGCATATAGTGGGTACATATACTGAGGCAGTGTCCTCACAGTAACTCATACATAGAGCATATAGTGAGTACATACACTGAGGCCGTGTCCTCACAGTAACTCATACATAGAGCATATAGTGGGTACATAAACTGAGGCAGTGTCCTCACAGTAACTCATACATAGAGCATATAGTGGGTACATATACTGAGGCTGTGTCCTCATAGTAACTTATACATAGAGCATATAGTGGGTGCATATACTGAGGCTGTGTCCTCATAGTAACTCATACATAGAACATATAGTGAGTGCATATACTGAGGCCGTGTCCTCACAGTAACTCATACATAGAGCATATAGTGGGTACATATACTGAGGCAGTGTCCTCACAGTAACTCATACATAGAACATATAGTGGGTACAAATACTAAGGCTGTGTCCTCATAGTAACTCATACATAGAGCATATAGTGGATACATATACTGAGGCAGTGTCCTCACAGTAACTCATACATAGAGCATATAGTGGGTACATATACTGAGGCTGTGTCCTCACAGTAACTCATACATAGAGCATATAGTGGGTACATATACTGAGGCCGTGTCCTCATAGTAACTCATACATAGAGCATATAGTGGATACATATACTGAGGCAGTGTCCTCACAGTAACTCATACATAGAGCATATAGTGGGTACATATACTGAGGCCGTGTCCTCATAGTAACTCATACATAGAGCATATAGTGGATACATATACTGAGGCTGTGTCCTCATAGTAACTCATACATAAAGCATATAGTGGGTACATAAACTGAGGCTGTGTCCTCATAGTAACTCATACATAGAGCATATAGTGGGTACATATACTGAGGCAGTGTCCTCACAGTAACTCATACATTGAGCATATAGTGGATAAATATACTGAGGCTGTGTCCTCATAGTAACTCATACATAGAGCATATAGTGGATATATATACTGAGGCAGTGTCCTCACAGTAACTCAAACATAGAGCATATAGTGGGTACATATACTGAGGCTGTGTCCTCATAGTAACTCATACATAGAGCATATAGTGGGTACATATGCTGAGGCAGTGTCCTCACAGTAACTCATACATTGAGCATATAGTGGATAAATATACTGAGGCTGTGTCCTCATAGTAACTCATACATAGAGCATATAGTGGATATATATACTGAGGCAGTGTCCTCACAGTAACTCAAACATAGAGCATATAGTGGGTACATATACTGAGGCTGTGTCCTCATAGTAACTCATACATAGAGCATATAGTGGGTACATATACTGAGGCAGTGTCCTCACAGTAACTCATACATTGAGCATATAGTGGGTATATATACTGAGGCAGTGTCCTCACAGTAACTCAAACATAGAGCATATAGTGGGTACATATACGGAGGCTGTGTCCTCATAGTAACTCATACATAGAGCATATAGTGGGTACATATACTGAGGCAGTGTCCTCACAGTAACTCATACATTGAGCATATAGTGGATACATATACTGAGGCTGTGTCCTCATAGTAACTCATACATAGAGCATATAGTGGGTACATATACTGAGGCAGTGTCCTCACAGTAACTCATACATTGAGCATATAGTGGATACATATACTGAGGCTGTGTCCTCATAGTAACTCATACATAGAGCATATAGTGGGTACATATACTGAGGCTGTGTCCTCACAGTAACTCATACATAGAGCATATAGTGGGTACATATACTGAGGCTGTGTCCTCATAGTAACTCATACATAGAGCATATAGTGGGTACATATACTGAGGCTGTGTCCTCACAGTAACTCATACATAGAGCATATAGTGGGTACATATACTGAGGCTGTGTCCTCACAGTAACTCATACATAGAGCATATAGTGGGTACATATACTGAGGCTGTGTGTGGCGAAACCGACCTCGCCACGTGTCCTTGGAGGGGGCTGATTGCCCGCCTCTTGCCTTTGGACTATGGACCAGACTTTATGGAAATGTGATACCCCAGATAGCCATACCATGGAGCCTATTCATATAATGAAAGACTATGGGAAAGACTTTAGCTCCATGGCAATTGTACTGTGTGAGTAGGATCTGCGCGCTATTCGGTAGTTTTGTGCGTGCAGATCCCAGCTATCTGGGGATAGGTGAAATGTCTGTGTGTTATGTGTAAATGTGACTTTATGTATTTTAAAGTGTTTTATGTCGTTTTGCAACCATGTGGTTAATGGAGTCTGCCTTTAGTCCTGGGTAATTGGATTACTTCTCCAATTAACTCCAGGGCAGAAGGGAGGAAACCAGGGTGCATTGTGGGGATGTTTTTCTGCCAACCAGAAAGGAACAAAAGATACTTTTAGTAACTTTTGAACCCCTGGTCGGATTCATGCCATTTTTTAATATGTTGTTCCCCTGAATGGATTGATTGTGGATATGTATTTTTATGTGAATGTGATGTATGGTTTTAAAGTTATGAAAGTTGTGTAAAAGTATATTTTACACTGTATGCATAATGGGATTATGTGTCACACTAAGGGGAGGGGATGTGTGGGAGGTAACATCTATGTCATTGGTTCTTTTATGCCTCCCCCTGGGTGTGGCCTGTATGTGTGAGTTGGAAATAAAAGCCAGGCTGGATGAGCCAGTCCAGAGTTCCCTGTTTTACCCTCAAAGTGATGTGTCGTCTCATTATTGGGGGAAGGATTTATTACATGCTGTTCCAGTTGACTGCTAGGAGTACAAGCCTATTCGTATGGTTCCTATTCAATGGTCTACAGCATTCATATGCTTGGGAGAATTTAAAAGGTTTCTCGGATTCGGTGATTGTGGTGTCTGCCAGAGTGCTTGGAGTCCTCAGGAAGCACTAGGAGCATCCATTAACGGAGGTACCAAGTCGGGGTGCCAGGCGATCCGTTACATTGACCAATGTAACGGATCCACTGGCACCCCGACTGGGTACCTCCGTTGAAAGATGCTCCTAGCGCTTCAAGAGGACTCCAAGCACTCCACCAGACACCATAAGCACCGCAGGCTGCAGCTATCTCCCTTCAGAACGAAGCAGGAACAAGCTCTTATAAGAGCTCAGTGATTATAGCAAGGGAATATGCCTAGCATAGCAATCCCTTGTAGCAGATTCCCCCAATAAGAGACAGGACTCAAGTTGAAGGTAAAAATAGAACTCTCTGGCTGCTAGCTTGCAGCCCTTTTTATTAGGTGCTCCCATGAAGGGGAGGGACACACACAGTAACGTACATTAACCAATCACACAATAGTTACATCCCACACATAGCCCTCCCCTCTACCTGTAAACTAATTATCTGTACACACAGGAAAATACAATTATCATAGGTAGGGAAAATACAGTTTTTATACAACATTCATAACTCCCAAAATATACATCACATTCGCATAAAAATACATATTCACAATCAATCCATTCTGGGGGATAACATATAAATAAATGGCATGAATCAGACCAGCGGTTCAAAAGTTAGTAAAAGTATCTTTTGTTCCCCCTGGCTCAAACAGTAAAAGTAAAACATCCCCACAATGCATCCTGGCTTCCTCCCTTCTGCCCTGGAGATAATTGGAGAAGGAATCTAATTATCTCCAAAGACAGAGCCAAACTCCATTACCCACATGGCAGACAAAAAGACAGTAAAAGACATAAAATTACATACTGATACATTTAGTACATAAAACACACATTTCTACATATCCCCAGATAGCTTTGATCTGACTGCACATTATTAGATGAATGGCACTCAGATCACACGAATAAGCCTTTCTGCAGGGAAAATAAACAGTTTAACCTGCAGGGCCATAGTCCAAAGGCAAGAGGCGGGCAAGCAGCCCCCTCCAAGGACACGTGGCGAGGTCGGTTTCGCCACACTGTGTCCTCATAGTAACTCATACATAGAGCATATAGTGGGTACATATACTGAGGCTGTGTCCTCACAGTAACTCATACATAGAGCATATAGTGGGTAAATATACTGAGGCCGTGTCCTCATAGTAACTCATACATAGAGCATATAGTGGGTACATATACTGAGGCTGTGTCCTCATAGTAACTCATACATAGAGCATATAGTGGGTACATATACTGAGGCTGTGTCCTCATAGTAACTCAAACATAGAGCATATAGTGGGTACATATACTGAGGCAGTGTCCTCACAGTAACTCATACATTGAGCATATAGTGGATACATATACTGAGGCTGTGTCCTCATAGTAACTCATACATAGAGCATATAGTGAGTACATACACTGAGGCCGTGTCCTCACAGTAACTCATACATAGAGCATATAGTGGGTACATATACTGAGGCTGTGTCCTCACAGTAACTCATACATAGAACATATAGTGAGTACATACACTGAGGCCGTGTCCTCATAGTAACTCATACATAGAGCATATAGTGGGTACATATACTGAGGCTGTGTCCTTATAGTAACTCATACATAGAGCATATAGTGGGTGCATATACTGAGGCTGTGTCCTCATAGTAACTCATACATAGAGCATATAGTGGGTACATAAACTGAGGCTGTGTCCTCATAGTAACTCATACATAGAGCATATAGTGGGTACATATACTGAGGCTGTGTCCTCATAGTAACTCATACATAGAGCATATAGTGGGTACATAAACTGAGGCTGTGTCCTCATAGTAACTCATACATAGAACATATAGTGAGTACATACACTGAGGCCGTGTCCTCACAGTAACTCATACATAGAACATATAGTGGGTACAAATACTAAGGCTGTGTCCTCATAGTAACTCATACATAGAGCATATAGTGGGTGCATATACTGAGGCTGTGTCCTCATAGTAACTCATACATAGAGCATATAGTGGGTACATAAACTGAGGCTGTGTCCTCATAGTAACTCATACATAGAGCATATAGTGGGTACATATACTGAGGCTGTGTCCTCATAGTAACTCATACATAGAGCATATAGTGGGTACATAAACTGAGGCTGTGTCCTCATAGTAACTCATACATAGAACATATAGTGAGTACATACACTGAGGCCGTGTCCTCACAGTAACTCATACATAGAACATATAGTGGGTACAAATACTAAGGCTGTGTCCTCATAGTAACTCATACATAGAGCATATAGTGGGTGCATATACTGAGGCTGTGTCCTCATAGTAACTCATACATAGAGCATATAGTGGGTACATATACTGAGGCTGTGTCCTCATAGTAACTCATACATAGAGCATATAGTGGGTGCATATACTGAGGCTGTGTCCTCATAGTAACTCATACATAGAACATATAGTGAGTGCATACACTGAGGCCGTGTCCTCACAGTAACTCATACATAGAACATATAGTGGGTACAAATACTAAGGCTGTGTCCTCACAGTAACTCATACATAGAGCATATAGTGGGTACATAAACTGAGGCTGTGTCCTCATAGTAACTCATACATAGAGCATATAGTGAGTACATACACTGAGGCCGTGTCCTCATAGTAACTCATACATACAGCATATAGTGGGTGTAACGGATCGCCTGGCACCCCGACTTGGTACCTCCGTTAATGGATGCTCCTAGCGCTTCCTGAGGACTCCAAGCACTCTGGCAGACACCACAATCACCGAATCAGAGAAACCTTTAAATTCTCCCAAGCATATGAATGCTGTAGACCATTGAATAGGAACCATACGAATAGGCTTGTATTCCTAGCAGTCAACTGGAACAGCATGCAATAAATCCTTCCCCCAATAATGAGACGACACATCACTTTGAGGGTAAAACAGGAACTCTGGACTGGCTCATCCAGCCTGGCTTTTATTTCCATCTCACACATACAGGCCACACCCAGGGGGAGGCATAAAATAACCAATCCGAGATATGGTACAACCCACACATCCCCTCCCCTTAGCCTGAGAGATAATCCACTTATTATACAGTTTAAAACATAACTTTTACACAATATCGGTAACTTCAAAACCATACGTCACATTCACATACAAATCACATATTCAGACTCAGCATACTTTAAACATAAAGACTTCCAAAATTCAGGCAAATCCCTCCAGTGGATCAAAAGTTACACGGAAGTCCTTTTATGACCGACCGCAAGCACATTTTCTTGCCCAAAACAGTTCCATAGATTTGGGCTGTGCGGTCGGTCAATTCCCGGCATAAAAACGGCTAAGTCCCATTCGAAGTGTGCCTGTACTTCGACTGTGGTCGAAGTGTCGAAGTGGAGTTGATGTTAAGGGTCGGCGGTGTTCGAAGTTAAAATGGCCGCCGCCACGTGGTCCTTTGTCCGATACCGGCCGCTTCGACGACTTCGACAGCTTCGACAGCTTCGACAGCTTCGACTGTGTCTGAAGTGCCATATACAAAAGTACCAATCTGTCCCCAAAGTATTTAAAGGGCTAGGGACAGTATTATATCAATCCACATGTCCAAAAGTAGTTCTTAAAGGGTCAGTACATTATGGTAGCAGTCCATAAGCCCCAATTCAGTCCCTTAAAGGGCAATACCTCCCAGGGACCATAATCACTGGGCAGGAGGCAAGCAACCAGGCTTCTCCAGTTCTCAGTGGCGAGGTTGGTTCCGCCACATTTCTCCCCTTTACCAATTAGACTAACAGGGTACCTGACCTCCTGCCGGTCAGTGCCCTGGCTAGTCCAGCAACCCACCCACAAAACAGAAACAGCAGAGCAGCCCACCCACAATAAACAGTTACTACACCTGGGTGAGGGAGAATCTTGTCCAGGTTCAGGTGCCTCACCACGGCTGTGTGGGGGACTGGTAGGCTGCCTTGGTGGGTTGCTGAGGGGGCAGAGACCAGCGGTACTCTGTCCTGTTGCCAGCACTACCACGGGAGTAGTCTGGTTGGAGCCTGGTTGCTGGAGACCGACTGTCTCCCCTTTAAATACACCGCTCTGCTGCTGGAGACCGACTGTCTCCCCTTGAGTTACCCCGCTCTGCTGCTGGAGACCGACTGTCTCCCCTTGAGTTACACAGCTCTGCTGCTGGAGACCGACTGTCTCCCCTTTAGTTACACAGCTCTGCTGCTGGAGACCGACTGTCTCCCCTTTGGCTAAACAGCCCTGTTGTGGGGGGGCAGGACCGACCGTCCCTACCCCCTGTGCTGGAAGTGCAGAGACCACGGTCCCATCTGCACAGGTGTGGGGCTTACAGTCTCCCCCTGGTACATTAAGCTGCCGATGGGGAGAGGTGGTAACCAGCTCCTCTCCCATTAGAACATTCTGCCGCTGGGGAATGGAGACTGGGCTCTCTATTCCCTGTACATTAATGATCCGCCGCTGGGGAGAGGTGGTAACAATCTCCTCTCCCATGCATACTTCCCGTCTCTGCGGAGGGAGACCGACTGTCTCTCCTCCCAGCACAGAGTCCTGCTGTGGGGGAAAGGGGGCTGGGCTCTCTATTCCCTGCTGGATACTCTGCCGCTGGGGAATGGAGACCGGGCTCCCAATTCCCAACAAATCACACTGCCGCTGGGGAGGGAGGACGGCTCCTTCAGCTCCCTGTAACTTGGGCGCAGAGACCACGGTCCCATCTGCGCTGGTGTGGGGCTTACGGTCTCCCCTTGGTGGGTTAGGCTGCCGCTGGAGAGAGGGTGTAACAAGCTCCTCTCTCTGAACTGTAACCTGCCGCTGGGGATCTGGGCCGACTGCCTAGCATCCCTGTAGGGCCGGTAGAGAGACCTCGATCCCATCTCCACCTGCCATCTGTGGGTTTCTCCAGGACCAGTCTATGAGGTCCCCTACTTCTGCAACTGGTAGTGAAGCAGGGGGTACCTCTGCCGCGTTTTCCCAGCTATAGGCTAGCAGGTCTGGGTCTGCCACCCAGTTTTCCCGGTCTGCGTCCCTGCTCTGCGGCTGGCAGGAATTTAATAGTTCTACATAGTCCATCTCCAGCTCTCGTTCCATGGCAGCGAAACGGCGGAGGTCTTCTCCCAGTCCAATAGATCTCGGGCCCTGTATCATCTCACCTCGGTAATGAAAGATAGCCCAGTACCGTGACTCTGCTGGACTGCCGAAGTCGACATCCTCCACTAAGGCTTTCCACAACAGGCCAGGGCTCGTGTAGTTCTCCCCCTCTGGCTGGATGCCCTCTGCCCTCCACGTCTCTGGCTGGACAGTGCACCACCACAGTGCCCGGTATGAGGCGTCCAGGCTCAGTTCCCTTTCCACGAGGTACTCGAGTTGTCTTACCCGCTGCCCTCCAGGTTGGTCTCCCAGAAGCGGCATCCGCCAGGCCATTTGTTCCTCCAACTGGTATGCGACACCAGGAAGGCGCTGCTGCCGTTGATACTGGACTTCCTCCAGGGCATCGTACCATAATTCTTTCCGGGCATTATCTCTCCATTCTAATTCACTCTCTTCCTCAGGTGTGTGTGTTGCCCAGGGGTCTACGAACCCCATTTCCCCAAATCTTTGTGTAGACAGGGACGCTGTACGCACACTAGCGTCTCCCTCAATTTTTAATCCAAACGAACTGTGTCTCTGAGCTGCTTTACCTCGCACTAGGACGCCATCCCACCGCTGCCACCAATGTAACGGATCGCCTGGCACCCTGACTTGGTACCTCCGTTAATGGATGCTCCTAGCGCTTCCTGAGGACTCCAAGCACTCTGGCAGACACCACAATCACCGAATCAGAGAAACCTTTAAATTCTCCCAAGCATATGAATGCTGTAGACCATTGAATAGGAACCATACGAATAGGCTTGTATTCCTAGCAGTCAACTGGAACAGCATGCAATAAATCCTTCCCCCAATAATGAGACGACACATCACTTTGAGGGTAAAACAGGAACTCTGGACTGGCTCATCCAGCCTGGCTTTTATTTCCATCTCACACATACAGGCCACACCCAGGGGGAGGCATAAAATAACCAATCCGAGATATGGTACAACCCACACATCCCCTCCCCTTAGAGATAATCCACTTATTATACAGTTTAAAACATAACTTTTACACAATATCTGTAACTTCAAAACCATACGTCACATTCACATACAAATCACATATTCAGACTCAGCATACTTTAAACATAAACACTTCCAAAATTCAGGCAAATCCCTCCAGTGGATCAAAAGTTACACGGAAGTCCTTTTATGACCGACCGCAAGCACATTTTCTTGCCCAAAACAGTTCCATAGATTTGGGCTGTGCGGTCGGTCAATTCCCGGCATAAAAACGGCTAAGTCCCATTCGAAGTGTGCCTGTACTTCGACTTTGGTCGAAGTGTCGAAGTGGAGTTGATGTTAAGGGTCGGCGGTGTTCGAAGTTAAAATGGCCGCCGCCACGTGGTCCTTTGTCCGATACCGGCCGCTTCGACGACTTCGACAGCTTCGACCGCTTCGACAGCTTCGACCGCTTCGACAGCTTCGACCGCTTCGACAGCTTCGACAGCTTCGACTGTGTCTGAAGTGCCATATACAAAAGTACCAATCTGTCCCCAAAGTATTTAAAGGGCTAGGGACAGTATTATATCAATCCACATGTCCAAAAGTAGTTCTTAAAGGGTCAGTACATTATGGTAGCAGTCCATAAGCCCCAATTCAGTCCCTTAAAGGGCAATACCTCCCAGGGACCATAATCACTGGGCAGGAGGCAAGCAACCAGGCTTCTCCAGTTCTCAGTGGCGAGGTTGGTTCCGCCACAGTGGGTACATAAACTGAGGCTGTGTCCTCATAGTAACTCATACATAGAGCATATAGTGGGTACATATACTGAGGCTGTGTCCTCATAGTAACTCATACACAGAGCCTATAGTGGGTACATAAACTGAGGCTGTGTCCTCATAGTAACTCATACATAGAGCATATAGTGGGTACATATACTGAGGCCGTGTCCTCACAGTAACTCATACATTGAGCATATAGTAGATACATATACTGAGGCTGTGTCCTCACAGTAACCCATACATAGAGCATATAGTGGATACATATACTGAGGCTGTCCTCACAGTAACTCATACATAGAGCGTATAGTGAGTACATATACTGAGGCAGTGTCCTCACAGTAACTCATACATAGAGCATATAGTAGATACATATACTGAGGCTGTGTCCTCACAGTAACCCATACATAGAGCATATAGTGGATACATATACTGAGGCTGTCCTCACAGTAACTCATACATAGAGCATATATGTTACAAAATCACTACAAACAAGCAATATGTTCTTTCTTTGCTATGTTTTGGCTTTGGTACTCTAATTTGGGCCCAACTCACAAACGGATTACTTGCACCTATTCGTTAAACGAACAACGGACCACCTGGTCCCTGGCGTGTGCCGCCACTTAACCCGGGTCACCTTTCTAACAACCGAACGGCCGACCACCCTGCGAGGGGAGTATGTCTCCAATTGATCGCCCAGCGAGTTGCGGTCTGCAGTTAACCGCAACCTAATTGACGGCCTCAGGGCATTCCCGTTCGTGACTCATCTCCCGATACTCAAACTACCGAAAGGGTCATGAACGGGGACCACCTACAGCCTGGCGTGTGGCCTCAATCAGAACGTTGGGTTTTGCGGTTAACCGCAGGTTAAGTACCCCCTTCATGGCGGTCTACGTTTGTCTCCCGAACAACTGAAACATCCAGTAATAGAGCGGGGATTCGCACACAACTCTGGCCGTTACCCGTTCCACGAGTTTGATGTCGAGGTCCCGCTGCCTATTGTCTCACTTACAAACATGGCCGCCATCTCAAGCTCGGGACCAAAGATACGAACGGACTTTGTAACAAGGAAACCAAGCGTATGGTTTGTGGATTTTGGGCGCTCTTCGGTTAACTATTTCGCCCAGACCAGGGCTACAGAATGAATGGTGGAAGGCATGAATTAGATCTGAAAATGTTAAAGTTATTTATTTTTAACCTGTTTTTATGTGGCAATAAAACGTGGTATTTTGGGTGCTTGGAGATAATTGTATTGTCATAACCGTTGGATTCATTATCTCCAAGCTGGGCGGTAACAAATTCAAACAATACATTTTATTCTTATTGGTTGGTCACTTTTTTTTTTTTAATCTTTCTTTGCAAAAGTGACATGTATTATGGTGAACATCCAGCAAACAGAAGAATTAAGAACTATGTGGAAGCTGACATCGTCTTGTTGTCAGCCATATTGCTACCCTTAGCTATGTTATGGTGTCTAAGATTATGGAACAAAGATACTGACACACTGACAGACATACTGGCACACACACAGGCAGACATACTGAAAGACACATACACACAGACACACACACATACATATTGACACAGACAGAAAGACATACTGAAACGCACATACACTCAGACACTGACACACACACAGACATACTGGCACACATACAGACAGACATACTGGCACACATACTGAAACACACATACACACACAGACACTGACAGTCATACACACAGCCAGCCAGATATACTGACACACACACTCAGACACTCATGCAAAATTTGATAACCACCCTCCAGTTTCTTACCTTTTCCTGGAGGGTGACTTCCATGGTGTCCAGTGGGCTGGCTGGGGTGGCTGGGAGTTAAGCTCTCTCTCCCGGCCTGGCAACCTCCGGAACAGCTGATCCTCCTTACTCCCGTGCGGCTCCTGCTTCTGTGGGAGGAAATGATGCGCGGCTGTCACTTCCTCCCAGACTGCTGCCGAAAAGCAAGAGGCTTGGTAGCGCTGTTAAAGTGCCAGAGTGTCCGACCGTGCCCCTGCTGACACAGGCCCACCGGGTGGCCCTAAGTTCATGGGCCACTCGATGGGCCCCGATAGTGTGTAGGCCCGACATTGTTGTGGGCCAACTGCCCCGTTTGCCCTGTGTTAAAGACTGCCCTGGCTGCAGTGCTGTGAGTGCTGGGGGACTGCATATGGGTTCAGTCCCAATGCTCCCTCGAACAGGTGAGGAGGCACATGGTCAAGCAGATCTTTATTCTCCCTGCCGGCTCAGGCACAACCCACTCAATTCCAGAACCTGAGTTGTAGACACACACAGTTTTTTGTATAATCTGGCTCTGGGGAGAAGGAGCACAAAAGCTAGCGCTTGAATCCAATATTTGTCCCTTTACCATGGAAGCCCACAGGCATTATAACATCACACACAGCATATACATTCTAGAAATGTTCACAAGCCGCAGACATGTTAATGCAAGTTAATAATATGGGGGCGTACTTAATGTTTGGTAAAGACACGTTAGCGTGGAGATTGATTCTAGAAATATCTATTTTCTGGCAATGTGCGTGTAACTCCCTCTGTATATATATATATGGCTGTAACTCCCACTGTAATCAAACCTTTTCAATCATATTTTGCATCCAAATGACTATTTTCCAGCATTCCTATCACAATTGGTAGGGGACCTAACACACAGACAGGACACAACAGACAGAATTGCAATACCGGTCCTTAGAATGGCCGGGCTATGCAAAAGAATAGTCAAAGCAAGCCAAGGTGAAAGGGAAATAGAGAGACGCAATACGAAGCGACAAACCGAGGTCAGAGAAAACTGAGTAAACGTAAGACAAGTCAAAGTTTGGTAACCAAATAATCAGACAGAGTATAACGCACTATTGGGCTAAACACAGGCCACAACAGGGCACTGAGGCAAGGGGGAGGTTAGCTTATATACACACAGGGTGTGTCTGATTGGCTATCGTCCAATTAGTGTTAACCACAACACGTGGGAGGTGTTTCTTCCCTCCCTTGTGGTCTCTGAGGTCATCAACATATAAGGATGCTGCTCTGGAGCATGCATCGTCAGAAACACTGTCAGTCTGGAGCACGGCGGCGGGGACAGCTGCACGCCGCGGACAAGGACCCGATGGCGCCGCTTGCCGTGACGGGGTAAGCAAGGACGCCGCGAGCGGCACGGAGGCAGGGGACATGACAATTCTATTTTAATATAATAATAATGTCTGTAATTCACTTCCCAACTGCTTGTAAAAACATTTTCGCTTTCACTATCTGTTTTGAGTGGGGAGGACCAGTTTGGGATACTGTGCGTACAAAATCCGTACTGCTGCAGTAAAACGCAAAGTGAGAAAGCATCGCTCTGCTGATCTTCCAGTAATACTGACAATGTGCCACCCTAATTGATTAGGACAAGACACACATTGCCCCCATTCAATAGCACAGACATGATCAGCTCTCGTTACAGATTGAAATCCAATGGAGTCAACCAAGAATGAGAGAATCATTATTTTACTATAAATTGTTTTACCCTTGGGCAGCATCGGTTAAAGCAGCTTTGATTGTGACGGCTTGATGTATTAAAATAAAGCGGTGAGCTCTGACTTTACAGTGCCGCAGGACTCCCAGAGCCTTTGTTGATGCTCATACAATGTGATTGACAACTAGTTATTCTTTGTGTGCAAAGAAAACTACATTTTGCTCAGGGCTCTGGATGTTTAAAACCCTGTTTATTTTTCTCTTTCTGACTCAGTCTCGGCTCCTAGAACAGAAAGTACATCAGGACAACAAATGCTTGTTCTGTGCAGCAACCATTTGAGGTTCCAGAAACCACCCTTAGGGCTCAGTTTAGCTTAGCTATATTCATAGAGTGCTGAGAGAGACGTGTCTATCCGTTACCCAGGTTGGTGTTACTGGGATGGACATGTCTATCAGTTACCCAGGTAGGTGTTACTGGGATGGACATGTCTATCAGTTACCCAGGTAGGTGTTACTGGGATGGGCATGTGTTACGGACCGTTTCAGCAGACAAGGGGTTAAAATCCGTTTAGGTGATATGTCCCTTTCTGAGAGACAGGCACAGCTACTGCAGAACACCAAACTCTTGAACTGGATACAAAATAGCACTCCAAACTGGAACCTCACGAATAGCTACTAGCAGACGAACAGGAAAAGCATACATCAGCTTACACTCCTGGCAATCAGTCTCCAACAGCATACAGTGAATCCCCCCAAGAACGAGACAAGGCTCCGTGTTGAGGATCAAGCAGTGGTCTGAGGTGCTGGCACACCCAGCCTGTTTTTTATTACAGTCTTTGCAAATACAGGTCCGCCCACAGGGAGGTATAAAACAACCAATCACATCACAGTTACATCCCACATATTCCTTCCCCTTATCCTGAGAGGAAACTCAATTACACATACAGTTAAAACATACTTTCTACCCAACTTTCATAACTCTAAAACCATACACCACATTCACATAAAAATACATATCCACAATCAATCCATTCAGGGGAGCAACATATTAAAAAATGGCATGAATCAGACCAGGGTTTCAAAAGTTAGTAAAAGTATCTTTTGGGGCCTGGCTGGCACATGGCTATCTGGCCCAGACCGGTTTTACAGAGCCCTCTGTCCTGGAGACAATGGGAAAATAATCCATTTATATCCAGGGATAGAGGCAGACTCCATTGAGCACATGGTTGCAAAAAGACATAAAATTACACAATGTTACGATTACTACATAAAACATATACATGCAACATATCCCCAGATAGCTTAGGTCTGATCTCACATTATTGAATGGTGCTCAGACCACACACATACAGTTCAATAGCCATGGAGCTAAAATCTTTCCCATAGTCTTTCATTATATGAATAGGCTCCATGGCATAGCTATCTGGGGTATCACCGCTCACACAGGGCAAGTACCGAATGGCCCCACTGTGTTTAAAGGGCCAGAATGAGTGACGTACACTCTGTTATGGCCGAACACTGTTTTTAAAGGGCCCGATCTCCCAGGGCCATAGTCCAAAGGCAGCAGGCGGGCAACCAGGCTTCTCCAATGCAATGTGGCGAGATTTAGCAGCATGTTTTTCAGTTACCCAGGTACGTGTTACTGGGATGGGCATGTCTGTTAGTTACCCAGGTAGGTGTTACTAGGATGGACATGTCTATCCGTTACTCAGGTAGGTGCCTATTACCCAGGTAGGCCTGTGCGTGTGACAGGAACTCCAGTCCCTTTGTCCCAAGTTCCCTCCACCCATCCTCAGTGCTTCTCACCTCTGGGGACCTGGAAGTCCGAGCCACAGAAAGCCCGCCAAACCGCTATTGTCCCCAAGAGAGTTTCCCAACCAATCTCAGTGAACCCCAGAACGGTAACCGCCTCCGTTCATGGCGTCCCTGGGTGAAGCCTCGCAAAGGAAGTGTCTCCTTTCGGGACACGAATGCTCCCCCTGACTGCTATACGTCTATACGAACAGCGGCCACCCAGGGAATTAATTACTTCATGTCAGGAATTTTACCTGAGTTGGGAGTCTGTAGCACAGATATGTTGCTCACCCTTGCAAATAGAAACAGGCCAAGGTGGTCAGGTAAGAATTCACCTGGCCTGTGAGTCTGTGCACGAGGGATGTGCAGGATGAAGTTCGAAGTCGCAGTACAGGCAAGGACACAAACAGCAGGATAGTCAGGGAATAGCCGAAGTCAAGGGATGCCAGAGGTCAGAGTAAACGTAGTCAGAAGCTGGGGTCAATAATAAGTAGAAGATCAAATGACAGGAACACTGGTACGGAACACACACAACAGGATCAAAGACTTGATCCAGATCATAGGGCGAGGCTGAGTTTATATACCCTGCTGATGTCTGGTCAGGTGAAGCACAGCAATTATCAAGATCCAGCCCCCAGTGTTGCAGACAAGCCAGGATAAACATGAGTGGAAAATCTCAAAACAAACAAAACTGCTGTGGCTCTAAGGTAGAATGCAGACCCAGGACTGCCAAGTTCATAGGTTCAAATGCACTTCTGGGACGACCATGTCTGGATGTCACGGTGAGAACCCTGACACTTCATTAATTACTTCCCTTGCGGTTTCACACTTATTTTGCAAGTTGCCAACATTCTAATTGATTGGTGTGAACATTCCAAGGGGCACTGGGGAGGTCCTCGTTCGGGAATTGAACGCGGTGGGAAGCAATCCATGAATGCTCCCCCTATATGGCGTTCGTTTAACAAACGGGCAGCCACCCAGGGTCGGCAGGCCCCGAGGCTCCCCCTGCGGTTTGTGGTTTTGACACCTTGTTATGAGGTGTGAATGTTGCAAGACAACATTATAAATGAGGTTTCGTGGTGGTCCATGTTTGGGAGGCGAACTGAACTCCTTTGTATTGGCTCTCCCGAATGGGGAGCAGGTGAAAAAAAAAAAAGGAATATCACACAACACAGGGGAAACACGAGGAATAACACATAGCAATTCACGAACAGGCAACGGTCCTGCCACAAAGGTTCCTGAGACTAAGGGGAACAAATGCTACCTGAGAGGCAGGCGGAGCACCCCGTATTGCGGCCTCAGAAGCTCCTGAAAGTTGACCGGCAAAAGCACCAAATGCCCTGGAACTATTTTAGGCAAAGACCAGTCAGAACTTTGCCCGTGGTGGTGTTTCCCTACAGTGCATAGATCTAAGCGCTATTTGGACAACTTGGGCGCTCAGATCAGAGCTGTTTGAGGATGTATGACATCTGGGGTTATTTTATGTTTTTATGATATTTTGGGGGTACTTTTAAGTTTTTATGTTTTGTGTTTGGCTCTCTGTTCCTCTGAGATAATTGGCTTACTAGTCTTTAGCTCAATTAGCTCCCAGGCTCAGACATTCCTGGGAGGGGCTTGTGTTGAATTCAATGGAGACTCCCTGCTGCGGTCTGTGCATTAAAGGCCAAGTTTGGCTCATTAAAATCAGTTGTACTCCCAGAACTATGTGTCATCTAGTTACTGGGAGGGGAAAGGGCTAATCACTGCTCAGCACCTTGTTCCAGCTCGTGGAAGATTCAGTGGGGAAAGTCTTTGTAAGGACTACAGCTCTCAGGACTGTGTGTCGTCCAGTCCCTGGGAGGAGAAAGAGCTAGTTCCCTACCCTGTTCCAGGATGAAGAGGCTTCAGGAGGACACCAGTCGAGCCACGGCGACTTGGGCAGAAGTGCTGAGGTTTTCCCCAGTTCCAGCTAGGACGCGATCCTTGGCGAAGTTACCTAGCCGTGGTACAGGGAGCTCTGCTACACTACATTTTCATCACCCAAATGGTCTCCAAGATCCCTGGCTCTCACATAGTGAATGACCGCCCACACCCTATGGAGGACCAGGGGGTGCCCAGTCTAAATAATATCCCCAGGCTACCTGTGCCAGCAGGATGCAATGACACTCAGTAAAAGCAGTGAAAATATAAGAAATGCAGGGACAGTAAATAGAGATTCACCAACCATATTGCCATCTCCTATCTTTTGTTTGAGTAACAGCTAATGACGGAAACAAGCATATGTTCTAACCAACGTATCCTGCAGAATGAATTCTCCTTGAGGTAACAGTGGGCCCTGGGAGACGGGAGTCTCTGTTTATATTAAATATTATTTATAATTGGACTCGCAGTGCCCTCAGCTCAGCGTGTGTCACAGGTTGGCTCAATAGAAGTTAATAGCAGTAAAATTGAGACGTTGGAATCGGTGGTGTAAGCTGATCAAGGTGCGCAATGCAGAAGAATTAACTCTCGTCCCCCCCCCCCCCCAGGTCAGTAATAATAAAGGAAACATTCGCTTTCTTAAATAAAGCCTAATTAAATGGTAAAAAAAAAACAGGGCTGCTGAACAGGGCGGCACAACATTCCATGGCTGCGTGATAGAAACCATTTATTGAGATAAAGTACTGGAAGGGTAATTATTAGCAAACAGCAAACACTCAGATAAGTGGTTCTCTAATTCTAGTAAAGTCTGCAGGGACTATATGATGCTTTATTGTGCTGGGAGGGCTGATCTCCGCTACGGCTGGCCAGGTTAAGGGTGTTGCTGTTTTATTGGGGTGCAGGGCTTGCTCCTAATGCACATGGTGCACATGGTGGTTTGTGCTCATTAGTATGCGAACCATTACTGCGACAGAGTGTTTGGGATTGCAGCTTGAGTTAAGGCATATGTTAATAGCACTAATACGGTGACATTTTGTGCTCCCAGCGCAGGACGCTGACTTATTAGAGTTGTCGCCAAATACTTTTACAAAGAAAAAGAGCCATGGCTCATGGATGTAAACATACCGTGGCAGCTGAGAATTTATAGACTGGGAGATGTGTCCAACTCCCCTGTTCAATGCGAAGTCTCATAAAGATCCTAAAGTATGAATTATTCAACACACAAACTGGTAAAAGAAAGAAAATCAGCCATATATTAATGTGAAAATAAATCCCTGAATCGTCATTGGCGGATAATCTAGAACCCTCATTATAATCTTGGACATTAATAACTGCGGACTCTGTGTGAACAGCAAGATCAGGCTATTAAAACCACACAGATGAGCTGTTAAATTAAAAGATCAACTTGTTTCTTATTTACAGACTATAATTACCAGGGAAATTAACCCTCACCAGCCTCCTGGAATGGGTCTGCGTGGCTGTATTGTCAGTTGAACGTCTTAGTGAGTTAAATGTGAATGTTTCGGCTTCCTGTCACCCTGGACTTACCCTATACACCGCTGAAACAATAACTAATTCCTGTGTAACGATGTGCGATAACACAGATTGAGAACGTCCTGCTTATATCTCTCCACATTTGGAAATCTAAATCCAAAAAGAACTAATATAACCACGATAAGATGAGCTTTGTATTGACTAATAATTAGGGGAAATCTGGGGTTAACGAGACGACAAATTGTCACGTTGTGCGTGCCTTTACTGGATAATAGATCAGATTTTTCCAGTCACATCCCCAGACTTTCAATCTCTCTCTGAGCCATTGAAATATAATTATATTGCTTTCTCCTACAAAAGGCGATCTTCAGAGCAGGGATTCCAGCTGCACTGAATGAAAACACTTATCTTACTTACGCTGCAGTCATTAATCCAGGGAGCGCTCTCATTTCCGCTCCGTGTAAGAAATGATCTGTATGATGTGTGTGCCTTGGACTTTATCTCTTGATTTATCAGTTTGTGTACAGGTGAGAAGGGAACGTAAACAAGAGAAATAAATCACCTAATCCTTGAGGAGAGTCTTAAAATGCAGCCGCTGGAAGCAACTTTAAATGCGTTAAATCCTGCCACTCGCGACAAAGCCCAGATACGGAACCCCAACACTTATTTGGAGATGTGTACAGTTGTTGGGTTTTAGCAAGGTGGGAATGGAAGAGGCCAGCTGTTCCCCCTAGGTTAGAGGTGGCCCATCTGGCCTCATTGATTTACTGCTCTCCTGAATCATACTATTGAACCGTGATATTCCCATCAATTTACTGCAGCTTCTAGTCAATGAGTCAATGTCATGGCGGAAGAACAGATAGCTCCAGAATTTTACCCCCTATCACTCTCCTCGTTACAATCAGAGTAGGAATCTTTCATTATATTTTATCCTTTTCTTACTTTTTTTCCTTTCACGGTAAGCTCATTCCACCAGGAAAAATGTTTATACAAATCAGGAAATAATGCATAACCCATCCAAAGTACTCAAAATTCTCCATCAAACACTGATTCACAATGTGTTTTTATATAGGAATATGGCATTACATTTTCACAAAACACACGTCACAGTGAGGGCTGTATTTACCACAAGGCAAACAATGCATTTGCCTAGGGCGGCACTTTCAGGTGGGTGGCAAAAAACGCAGCCCCAAACACCCATGCAAATTACTTGTTTGCCTTGTGTCCTGAGGGGCCCAAGAGCTGGCGGCCCCCTAGGTGTTAAACTACTAATATTCTAGCTGGGCGGCGAGGGAGCAATGTCCTTTTAAATTAAAAAAAATAGATATGAATAATTTGTGAGTGTATGAGAAAATGTGTGTGTCTGTTAGTGAGTGTGTGTCTGTCAGTCAGTGTGTGTTTGGGTCTGTCAGTCAGTGTGTGTCTGTCATTGTGAGTGTGTGTCTGTCAGTCAGTGTGTGTTTGTGTCTGTCAGTCAGTGTGTGTCTGTCATTGTGAGTGTGTTTGTGTGCCTGTCAGTCAGTGTGTTTGTGTCAGTCAGTGTGTGTCTGTCAGTCAGTGTGTGTTTGTGTCTGTCAGTCAGTGTGTTTGTGTCAGTCAGTGTGTGTTTGTGTCAGTCAGTCAGTGTGTGTCTGTCATTGTGAGTGTGTTTGTGTGCCTGTCAGTCAGTGTGTTTGTGTCAGTCAGTGTGTGTCTGTCAGTCAGTGTGTGTTTGTGTCTGTCAGTCAGTGTGTGTCTGTCATTGTGAGTGTGTTTGTGTGCCTGTCAGTCAGTGTGTTTGTGTCAGTCAGTGTGTGTCTGTCAGTCAGTGTGTGTTTGTGTCTGTCAGTCAGTGTGTTTGTGTCAGTCAGTGTGTGTTTGTGTCAGTCAGTCAGTGTGTGTCTGTCATTGTGAGTGTGTTTGTGTGCCTGTCAGTCAAAAAAGTGGCCTTGACACAAATTGATGGGGCAAATTCAGATAAGGGAGGTGAGGAATTTAGTTGTGCCACGGGCAGCACAAATCCAAACTACATCACTGGTCACAGTTATCTATTGTTCATGTTACCTGAATTAAGTTATTTATTTTTTGAAGTTTATTTGAATTATTTTCCACATCAGCTGGAGAACCAACATTTGGCCATTCCCTGCTATTCTAAATTCTGTGAAAATAGAACACACAGACACACATAAATACACACGCAGACACACAAAGACTGACACAGATACACATTATTTTTGTGTTTGTAATTAGATGTTCCACTTAATTAAATGATATTGAAACACAGCTTTGTTCATGTATGTTATGGCTGGATATGAAGATCACGGGTAGTGACTGAAATATTGCCTATGTTATATGTTTCGTTAAAAAAAGCTGACTCAACCTAATTTTTGCTTTTGTACAGAGTTTTAGTGAGGAGCTCGGGTCATCTCCAGTGTCTGGACCACTGCAACCTTAATGCTATTATTTATGATACTATTGTGATTGAATATACTGTTGAGTGCAGCCACCTACGCTGAATGCAGACACACATAAACACACACACAGACACACATAAAGACCGACACACACATAAAGACTGAGATACTTTGACACACACAGACACACATAAAGACCGACACACATAAACACACAGAGACAAATCAAGTCTGTGTCAGTCTTTGTGTCAATATGTGTGTGTTTATATTTGTAAAACACACACAGACACACATAAACAGACACACATAAAGATTGACGCACATAATGACTGACACACATAAACCCACAGACACACATACATACTGGCCTACACACACATAAAGACTGACACAGACACAGATACAGATTCAAAAAAAACAATACACTGACAGATACAGAGATTCATACATATAAACACACAGAGACCTACATAAACACACAGACACAGACACACATGATGACTGACACGTAAACACATTCAGACACAAATAAACATTGCAAACCAAAAAACTGTGTAGGACTAATTATCAGTTAAAGAGAGTTTACCATGTGAAACAACAAACAAATACCTTAAGAAATATGTCTTTATTTCCATCGGAAAAATCTTTAAGTTTTAAATACCATGTACCTTTAAGACATAAAGATATATACAATAGTGTATAACCGTGTAGATTAATTATATATTAAATAATAAACACTGATCAAATAAACACACACGCACACATAAACACACACATAAAGACGGGCACAGGTGAACACAGACACTCATACAGGCTGCCACAGATACACCAAAACACACAGAGACACACACAAACATAGACACATAAACACACACAAGGATACACATAAAGATTGACACATAAATACAAACATAAACACACTCAAACACATACTAGGTAGACAGACAATGTAATAGAGCAGCAGGAAATGCTAGCAGAATGCTTGGTTGTATAGGGAGAGGTATTAGCAGTAGAAAGAGGGAAGTGCTCATGCAGGGGCGGACTGAGAACCCTCAGGGCTCCCGGGCAAAATAAATTCAAGGGCCCCCTTACAGGCCCCACCCATACTCCGCAGCAAGCGCCACCCATGTCCCGCCTCCATGCACCGCCTCCAGCCACACCCTACACAATCTTTAGACACAAGGAACAAAAGTGCAATAATCCCTTCAAGGCCCCAGTAGAGACTGCAATTGAGGGCTAATGGGCCATGGAGGGGGGGAGTATTCTAGCAGAGGCTATCTCAGTGTCCTTTAGAGAGTGTGTTAGAAAGAATCCCCTCCAGGCCCTACTAGAGACTACAATGGAGTATAATAGGCTTGGAAGGGGGTCTTTCTAACAGAGGCCATCCCAGTGTACCTGCTGGAAACAGTCGCCTCCAGGCCCCAGTAGAGACTACAATTGAGGGCTAATGGGCCATGGAGGGGGGAGCATTCTACCAGAGGCTATCTCAGTGTCCTTTAGAGAGTGTGTTAGAAATAATTTCCTCCAGGTCCCATTAGAGACTACAATGGAGTCTAATGGGGCCTGGAGGGGGGTCTCTCCAACACTCTGGTTCCTATTCACAATATAGCAACACAACATAGCTCGCTGATACCTAGGCCAAGTTGGCTCCTCTTACCTTAATTACTGTGGCTGGCTGGCAGTCTGTGGGCTTGCTGGAAGGCTGTGGGCTTACTGGCTGCAGCTGGCAGGCTGTGGGCTTGCTGGCAGGCTGTGGGCTTACTGGCTGCGGCTGGCAGGCTGTTGGCTTGCTGGCTGCGGCTGGCAGGCTGTGGCTTGCTGGCTGTGGCTTGCTGGCTGGCAGGCTGTGGCTTGCTGGCTGCGGTTGGCAGGCTGTGGGTTTGCTGGCTTTAAGCCTAACTGGTGGCCTGTGGGCTGGCTGGCTGGCCGGCCTGTGGGCTGGCTGGCTTGCTGACTACTGGGGCACTCGTAGATTATTTAAAGAAATAATCCATGCACAATAACCACTACTGCTCTGTGTAGTCGTTATGGTGCCAGGAGGGCCGGGCCCCCCTCCCAGAGTAAGTAGTCAAACCGTTTAAGAACAGTTTGACCACTAACCTGGGGTCTGCTGGGATATGAGGCTCTAGTAGGGTATAGGAGCAGTGGTGCAATGTGTAAGGGGTGCAGTGTGTGTGAGGGGGTGTAGTGTGTGAATGTGTAGGGTGTGTGGGGCAATGTGTGTGTGAGGGGGCTGTGTATGTTTGTGGCAATGTTAGTATGGGGGGCTGTGTGTGTATGGGTGGGCAGTGTATGTGTGTGTGAGGCAATGTGTGTAAATGTGTATGGTGTGTGTGGGGGCAGTGTGTGTGTATGGGGGGCAGCGTGTGAATGTGTATGGCAGTGGCGGATCCAGAGCCTGATCTCGGGAGGGGCACTTGTAGATTATTTAAATAAATAATCATGGCACAATAACCACTACAGCTCAGTGTAGTAGTTATGGTGCCAGTAGTGCCAGGATCCCACCCCAGAGTAAGTAGTCATACCGTTTAAGAACAGTTTGACAACTTACCTGGGGTCTGCTGGGATATAGGGCATAGGAGAAGTGGTGTGTGTGAAAGGTGCAGTGTGTGTGTGAGCGGTAAAGTGTGTGTGAGTGCGTAAGGGCGGCAGTGTATTTCAGGGTTGCAGTGTGTGTGTTAGGGGGCAGTGTATGTGTGGGGCAGTGTGTGTGTGAGGGTGGCAGTGTGTGTATGGGGGGCACTGTATGTCTGTGGGGCAGTGTGTGTATGGGGAGCACTGTATGTATGGGGAGGCACTGTATGTATGTGTGGGGCAGTGTGTGTATGGGGGGGTCGTGTGTGTGGGGCAATGCGTGTATGGGGGGGCAGCAGTGTGTGTACGGCACTGTATGTGTCTGTGTGTGTGTGTGTGGAGTGTGTGTATGGGTGTGCAGTGTGTATATGGGTGTGCAGTGTGTGTATGGGGCAGTGTGTGTATGGGGGCAGTGTGTGTATGGGGACAGTGTGTGTATGGGGGCAGTGTGTGTATGGGGGCAGTGTGTGTATGGGGACAGTGTGTGTATGGGGGCAGTGTGTGTATGGGGGCAGTGTGTGTATGGGGGCAGTGTGTGTATGGGGACAGTGTGTGTATGGGGACAGTGTGTGTATGGGGACAGTGTTTGTGTGGCAGTAGTGCCAGGATCCCACCCCAGAGTAAGTAGTCATACCGTTTAAGAACAGTTTGACAACTTACCTGGGGTCTGCTGGGATATAGGGCATAGGAGAAGTGGTGTGTGTGAAAGGTGCAGTGTGTGTGTGAGCGGTAAAGTGTGTGTGAGTGCGTAAGGGCGGCAGTGTATTTCAGGGTTGCAGTGTGTGTGTTAGGGGGCAGTGTATGTGTGGGGCAGTGTGTGTGTGAGGGTGGCAGTGTGTGTATGGGGGGCACTGTATGTCTGTGGGGCAGTGTGTGTATGGGGAGCACTGTATGTATGGGGAGGCACTGTATGTATGTGTGGGGCAGTGTGTGTATGGGGGGGGTCGTGTGTGTGGGGCAATGCGTGTATGGGGGGGCAGCAGTGTGTGTACGGCACTGTATGTGTCTGTGTGTGTGTGTGTGGAGTGTGTGTATGGGTGTGCAGTGTGTATATGGGTGTGCAGTGTGTGTATGGGTGTGCAGTGTGTGTATGGGGACAGTGTGTGTATGGGGGCAGTGTGTGTATGGGGACAGTGTGTGTATGGGGGCAGTGTGTGTATGGGGACAGTGTGTGTATGGGGGCAGTGTGTGTATGGGGGCAGTGTGTGTATGGGGGCAGTGTGTGTATGGGGACAGTGTGTGTATGGGGGCAGTGTGTGTATGGGGACAGTGTTTGTGTGGCAGTGTGTGTATGGGGTCAGTGTGTGTATGGGGACAGTGTGTGTATGGGGACCGTGTTTATGGGGTCAGTGTGTTTATGGGGTCAGTGTGTTTATGGGGTCAGTGTGTGTATGGGGACAGTGTGTTTATGGGGTCAGTGTGTGTTTGTGGGGCAGTGTGTGTATGGGGTCAGTGTTTTTAAGGGGTCAGTGTGTTTATGGGGTCAGTGTGTGTATGGGGACAGTGTGTTTATGGGGTCAGTGTGTGTTTATGGGGTCAGTGTGTGTTTGTGGGGCAGTGTGTGTTTGTGGGGCAGTGTGTGTATGGGGTCAGTGTGTTTATGGGGTCAGTGTGTGTATGGGGTCAGTGTGATTATGGGGTCAGTGTGTGATTATGGGGTCAGTGTGTTTATGGGGTCAGTGTGTGTATGGGGTCAGTGTGTTTATGGGGTCAGTGTGTGATTATGGGGTCAGTGTGTTTATGGGGTCAGTGTGTTTATGGGGTCAGTGGGTTTATGGGGTCAGTGTGATTATGGGGTCAGTGTGTGTATGGGGTCAGTGTGTTTATGGGGTCAGTGTGTGGTTATGGGGTCAGTGTGTGGTTATGGGGTCAGTGTGTGTATGGGGTCAGTGTGTTTATGGGGTCAGTGTGTTTATGGGGTCAGTGTGTTTATGGGGTCAGTGTGTGGTTATGGGGTCAGTGTGTGTAAGGGGTCAGTGTGTGGTTATGGGGTCAGTGTGTGTAAGGGGTCAGTGTGTTTATGGGGTCAGTGTGTTTATGGGGTCAGTGTGTTTATGGGGTCAGTGTGTTTATGGGGTCAGTGTGTGGTTATGGGGTCAGTGTGTGGTTATGGGGTCAGTGTGTGTAAGGGGTCAGTGTGTTTATGGGGTCAGTGTGTTTATGGGGTCAGTGTGTTTATGGGGTCAGTGTGTTTATGGGGTCAGTGTGTGGTTATGGGGTCAGTGTGTGGTTATGGGGTCAGTGTGTGTATGGGGTCAGTGTGTTTATGGGGTCAGTGTGTTTATGGGGTCAGTGTGTGGTTATGGGGTCAGTGTGTTTATGGGGTCAGTGTTTTTAAGGGGTCAGTGTGTGTATGGGGACAGTGTGTGTATGGGGACAGTGTGTGTTTGTGGGGCAGTGTGTGTACGGGGGGAGGAGGGAAGGGAGGTTTTTTTAATAAAAAAAAAAAATGTATTTAATAAAATTAATATATTTATGTCCCCCCTCCCTTCTTACCTTTATTGAGGAGGAGGAGGGGGGACATTTCTCCGTCCCTGGTGGTCCCAGTGTGATTCCCTGGTGGTCAGGTGGGGAGAGTGAACTCTAGCCCGCGCTCCAGGGCTAGAGTTCACTCTCGCGAGATTTGGAGCGTTGCCGTGGTTACCGCGGCAACGCTCCATGCTAGTGAGAGGAGGACCCGGAGGAGCTGCAGGCTGAGCTCCCGCCGGGTCCTCTCTCACTCTCCTGCCGGCTGCCAGCACAGTGCTTGCGGACCGGGGAGGGAGATCACTAATCTCTCTTCCCGGTCCGCAGGCACATTGCAGGGCTGGCACTTGGGCAATGCCAGCCCTGCACTAGCCGGCCGGGGGGAATCTCGGGGGGGGGCAATTGCCCCGTTGCCCCCCCCCTGGATCCGCCAATGGTGTATGGTGTGTGGGGGCAGTGTGTTTATGGGGCTAGAGTTCACTCTCACCACTGTGACCACCAGGAATCCCTGGTGGTAACAGTGTTGAGAGTGAACTCTAGCCCGTAGCTCCAGGGCTAGAGTTTACTCTCGCAAGAGCCGTAACGTTGCCGTGGTAACCACGGCAACGATCTGTGCTCGCGCAAGAAGGACCCAGAGGAGCTGCAGGCTGAGCTCCTGGGTCCTCTATTCCTCCCTCCCCTGCCGGCTGCCCGCAAGGTGCCTGCGGACAGGGGAGGGGGCAATTGCCCTCCTCTTACTCCCCCTCCCCCTCTTCTTACCCCCCTCCCCCTCTTCTTACCCCCTTCTTACTCCCACCCTCTTCTTACTCCCCCTCACTCTCTTCTTACCCCCCTTCTTACTCTCCCTCTTCTTACTCCCCCCTCCCCCTCTTCTTACTCCCCCTTCTTACTCTCCCCCTCTTCTTACTCCCCCCCTCCCCCTCTTCTTACTCCCACCTCTTCTTACTCCTCCCTCTTCTTACCCCCTCCCCCTCTTCTTACTCCCCCCTTCCTCTTTTTACTCCCCCCTCCCCCTCTTCTCACCCCCTTCTTACTCCCCCCTCTCTTCTTACTCTCCCCTCTTCTTACCCCCTCCCCCCTCTTCTTACTCACCCTCCCTCTCTTCTTACCCCCTCCCCCTCTTCTTACTCTTCCCTTCCCCCCTCTTCTTACTCCCCCTTCCTCTTTTACTCCCCCCTCCCTCTCTTCTTACCCCCCTCCCCCCTCTTCTTACTCTTCCCTCCCCCCTCTTCTTACTCCCCCCTTCCTCTTTTACTCCCCCCTCCCCCTCTTCTTACCCCCTTCTTACTCCCCCCTCCTTTCTTCTTACCCCCTCTCTCTCTTCTTACTCCCCCTCCCTCTCTTCTTACCCCCCTCCTCTTACCCCCCTCCCTCTCTTCTTACCCCCCCTCCTCTTACCCCCCTCCCTCTCTTCTTACCCCCCCTCCTCTTACCCCCCTCCCTCTCTCTTCTTACCCCCCTCCCTCTCTTCTTACCCCCCTCCCCCTCTCTTCTTACCCCCCTCCCTCTCTCTTTTTACCCCCCCTCTCTTTTTCCCACCCCCTCTCTTTTAACCCCCCCTCTCTCTTTTAAACCCCCCCTCTCTCTTTTAACCCACTCTCTCTTTTAACCCACTCTCTCTTTTAATCCCCCCTCTCTTTTAATCCCCCCTCTCTCTTTTAATCCCCCCCTCTCTTTTAACCCCCTCTCTCTTTTAACCCCCTCTCTCTTTTAACCCCCTCTCTCTTTTAACCCCCCTCTCTCTCTTTTAACCCCCCCCTCTCTCTGTTTTTACCCCCTCCCCTGTAGCGTGGCCGAGCTGCTCTCCGGTCCGCGGTGCCCGGCCGGAGTGATAGGAAGGTGCATCAGTGTGCACCTTCCTGTCAGTCCGGCCGGGTACAGGAAACAGAAACTCCTGTTCCGCGCAGAACAGGAGTTTCTGTTTCCTGTACCCGGCCTGATGCACCTTCCTATCACTCCGGCCGGGCACCGCGGACCGGAGAGCAGCTCGGCCACGCTACAGGGGAGGGGAGGGGAGAAGCTGCAGCCGCCTGAGGCTCTTAAGAGAGCGCTCAGGTGGCTGCAGCATTTAAACTGGCGGCCGGGCCCCCTGATGGCGGGCCCCCCTCCCGGCCGGGCCCTCGGACCATGTCCGAAGTGCCCGACTGGTCAGTCTACCCCTGTGCTCATGCCATTGTACAGAACACTGGTGAGACCTCACTTGGAGTATTGTATGCAGTACTGGAGACCGTATCTCCAGAAGGATATTGATACCTTAGAGAGAGTTCAAAGAAGGGCTACTAAACTGGTTCATGGATTGCAGAATAAAACTTACCAGGAAAGGTTAAAGGATCTTAACATGTATAGCTTGGTGGAAAGACGAGACTGGGGGGATATGATAGAAACATTTAAATACATAAAGGGAATCAACACAGTAAAGGAGGAGACTATATTTAAAAGAAGAAAAACTACCACAACAAGAGGACATAGTCTTAAATTAGAGGGACAAAGGTTTAAAAATAATATCAGGAAGTATTACTTTACTGAGAGGGTAGTGGATGCATGGAATAGCCTTCCAGCTGAAGTGGTAGAGGTTAACACAGTAAAGGAGTTTAAGCATGCGTGGGATAGGCATAAGGCTATCCTAACTATAAGATAAGGCCAGGGACTAATGAAAGTATTTTGAAATATTGGGCAGACTAGATGGGCCGAATGGTTCTTATCTGCCGTCACATTCTATGTTTCTATGTTTCTACTAAGCATGTTCTCTACTCCAGATGCTGTGAAATTAAACACACATCAATGACTAACACACATAAACACATACAGACACACATAAATACACACACGCACACACTTGCTCAGCATATTCTCCAATCCAGCTGCTGTGAAATGAAACACACATCATATAGGAACCCTCACACTCTTTCGCACATGCTCCACAACTCTTGTTGGGTGTCAGTTGCCATCATTATTTCTGTTGTTTTCATTTTACTGACATTCACCATGTCTCACTGTTATATATGATGACAGCCGTGAGACTCGGCCAGTCACAGTGTCACATCACTTATGACAATACAGGATCTGAAAACTGCCCATTATAATTATATCCTATAATACGAAAAATAATATATCAAAATCTCCATCTGTTAGTAATCCAAACCCTGCGGGGAGATATAACCAGCTTTATTGTCATTTATATGTGACAGACACAGCAATTCAACAACTCATTCTGCATGACTTCCAGACAGACCAGACTGTGTTTGGCACTTAACATCTAATCGAGCCCGGCCTGGTACACTGCCTGCACACTGTGACAATGCATTGTGAGCCCTGGGCACTACCAGGCAAACTGCAACACTGCACTGAGACCCTGAAACACTGTATGGCACACTGTGACACTGCATTGTGAGCCCTGGGCACTACCAGGCAAACTGCAACACTGCACTGAGACCCTGGGGCACTGTATGGCAAACTGCAACACTGCACTGAGACCCTGAAACACTGTATGGCACACTGTGACACTGCACTGAGAGCCCTGGGCACTGTATGGCACACTGTGACACTACACTGAGAGCCCTGGTTACTGTATGGCACACTGTGACACTGCATTGTGAGCCCTGGGCACTATCAAGAAAACTGCACTGTCTGGGCATTGTCTGGCATATTAAGGGTATGATAGTACAGTGCGAGCCCTGGGCACTGCCTGGCATATTAAGGGTATGATAGTACAGTGCGAGTCCTGTGCACTGCCTGGCATATTAAGGGTATGATAGAACAATGCGAGCCCTGGGCACTGCCTGGCATATTAAGGGTATGATAGTACAATGCGAGCCCTGGGCACTGCCTGGCATATTAAGGGTATGATAGTACAGTGTGAGCCCTGGCACTGCCTGGCATATTAAGGGTATGATAGTACAGTGTGAGCCCTGGCATTGCCTGGCATATTAAGGGTATGATAGTACAGTGCGAGCCCTGGGCACTGCCTGGCATATTAAGGGTATGATAGTACAATGCGAGCCCTGTGCACTGCCTGGCATATTAAGGGTATGATAGTACAGTGCGAGCCCTGGGCACTGCCTGGCATATTAAGGTTATGATAGTACAGTGCGAGCCCTGGGCACTGCCTGGCATATTAAGGGTATGATAGTACAATGCAAGCCCTGGGCACTGCCTGGCATATTAAGGGTATGATAGTACAATGCGAGCCCTGGGCACTGCCTGGCATATTAAGGGTATGATAGTACAATGCGAGCCCTGGGCACTGCCCGGCATATTAAGGGTATGATAGTACAATGCGAGCCCTGTGCACTGCCCGGCATATTAAGGGTATGATAGTACAATGCGAGCCCTGTGCACTGCCTGGCATATTAAGGGTATGATAGTACAGTGCGAGCCCTGGGCACTGCCTGGAATATTAAGGGTATGATAGTAAAATGCGAGCCCTGGGCACTGCCTGGCATATTAAGGGTATGATAGTACAGTGCGAGCCCATGGCACTGCCTGGCATATTAAGGGTATGATAGTACAGTGCGAGCCCTGGGCACTGCCTGGCATATTAAGGGTATGATAGTACAGTGCAAGCCCTGGGCACTGCCTGGCATATTAAGGGTATGATAGTACAGTGCGAGCCCTGGGCACTGCCTGGCATATTAAGGGTATGATAGTACAATGCGAGCCCTGGGCACTGCCTGGCATATTAAGGGTATGATAGTACAATGCGAGCCCTGGGCACTGCCTGGCATATTAAGGGTATGATAGTACAGTGCGAGCCCTGGGCACTGCCTGGCATATTAAGGGTATGATAGTACAGTGTGAGCCCTGGCACTGCCTGGCATATTAAGGGTATGATAGTACAGTGTGAGCCCTGGCACTGCCTGGCATATTAAGGGTATGATAGTACAGTGCGAGCCCTGGGCACTGCCTGGCATATTAAGGGTATGATAGTACAATGCGAGCCCTGTGCACTGCCTGGCATATTAAGGGTATGATAGTACAGTGCGAGCCCTGGGCACTGCCTGGCATATTAAGGTTATGATAGTACAGTGCGAGCCCTGGGCACTGCCTGGCATATTAAGGGTATGATAGTACAATGCAAGCCCTGGGCACTGCCTGGCATATTAAGGGTATGATAGTACAATGCGAGCCCTGGGCACTGCCTGGCATATTAAGGGTATGATAGTACAATGCGAGCCCTGGGCACTGCCCGGCATATTAAGGGTATGATAGTACAATGCGAGCCCTGTGCACTGCCCGGCATATTAAGGGTATGATAGTACAATGCGAGCCCTGTGCACTGCCTGGCATATTAAGGGTATGATAGTACAGTGCGAGCCCTGGGCACTGCCTGGAATATTAAGGGTATGATAGTAAAATGCGAGCCCTGGGCACTGCCTGGCATATTAAGGGTATGATAGTACAGTGCGAGCCCATGGCACTGCCTGGCATATTAAGGGTATGATAGTACAGTGCGAGCCCTGGGCACTGCCTGGCATATTAAGGGTATGATAGTACAGTGCAAGCCCTGGGCACTGCCTGGCATATTAAGGGTATGATAGTACAGTGCGAGCCCTGGGCACTGCCTGGCATATTAAGGGTATGATAGTACAATGCGAGCCCTGGGCACTGCCTGGCATATTAAGGGTATGATAGTACAATGCGAGCCCTGGGCACTGCCTGGCATATTAAGGGTATGATAGTACAGTGCGAGCCCTGGGCACTGCCTGGCATATTAAGGGTATGATAGTACAGTGTGAGCCCTGGCACTGCCTGGCATATTAAGGGTATGATAGTACAGTGTGAGCCCTGGCACTGCCTGGCATATTAAGGGTATGATAGTACAGTGCGAGCCCTGGGCACTGCCTGGCATATTAAGGGTATGATAGTACAATGCGAGCCCTAGACACTGCCTGGCATATTAAGAGTATGATAGTACAATGCGAGCCCTGGGCACTGCCTGGCATATTAAGGGTATGATAGTACAGTGCGAGCCCTGGGCACTGCCTGGCATATTAAGGGTATGATAGTAGAGTGCGAGCCCTGTGCACTGCCCGGCATATTAAGGGTATGATAGTACAATGCGAGCCCTGGGCACTGCCTGGCATATTAAGGGTATGATAGTACAATGCGAGCCCTGGGCACTGCCTGGCATATTAAGGGTATGATAGTACAATGCGAGCCCTGGGCACTGCCTGGCATATTAAGGGTATGATAGTACAATGCGAGCCCTGGGCACTGCCTGGCATATTAAGGGTATGATAGTACAGTGCAAGCCCTGGGCACTTCCTGGAATATTAAGGGTATGATAGTAAAATGCGAGCCCTGGGCACTGCCTGGCATATTAAGGGTATGATAGTACAGTGCGAGCCCTGGGCACTGCCTGGCATATTAAGGGTATGATAGTACAATGCGAGCCCTGGGCACTGCCTGGCATATTAAGGGTATGATAGTAAAATGCGAGCCCTGGGCACTGCCTGGCATATTAAGGGTATGATAGTACAGTGCGAGCCCTGGGCACTGCCTGGAATATTAAGGGTATGATAGTACAGTGCGAGCCCTGTGCACTGCCTGGCATATTAAGGGTATGATAGCACAGTGCGAGCCCTGTGCACTGCCTGGCATATTAAGGGTATGATAGTACAATGCGAGCCCTGGGCACTGCCTGGCATATTAAGGGTATGATAGTAAAATGCGAGCCCTGGGCACTGCCTGGCATATTAAGGGTATGATAGTACAGTGCGAGCCCTGGGCACTGCCTGGCATATTAAGGGTATGATAGTACAGTGTGAGCCCTGGCACTGCCTGGCATATTAAGGGTATGATAGTACAGTGTGAGCCCTGGCACTGCCTGGCATATTAAGGGTATGATAGTACAGTGTGAGCTCTGGGCACTGCCTGGCATATTAAGGGTATGATAGTACAGTGTGAGCTCTGGGCACTGCCTGGCATATTAAGGGTATGATAGCACAGTGCGAGCCCTGGGCACTGCCTGGCATATTAAGGGTATGATAGTACAATGCGAGCCCTGGGCACTGCCTGGCATATTAAGGGTATGATAGTACAGTGCGAGCCCTGGTCACTGCCTGGCATATTAAGGGTATGATAGTACAATGCGAGCCCTGGGCACTGCCTGGCATATTAAGGGTATGATAGTACAGTGTGAGCCCTGGCACTGCCTGACATATTAAGGGTATGATAGCACAGTGCGAGCCCTGGGCACTGCCTGGCATATTAAGGGTATGATAGTACAGTGTGAGCCCTGGGCACTGCCTGGCATATTAAGGGTATGATAGTACAGTGTGAGCCCTAGGCACTGCCTGGCATATTAAGGGTATGATAGTACAATGCGAGCCCTGGGCACTGCCTGGCATATTAAGGGTATGATAGTACAGTGCGAGCCCTGGGCACTGCCTGGCATATTAAGGGTATGATAGAACAATGCGAGCCCTGGGCACTGCCTGGCATATTAAGGGTATGATAGTACAGTGTGAGACCTGGCACTGCCTGGCATATTAAGGGTATGATAGTACAATGCGAGCCCTGGGCACTGCCTGGCATATTAAGGGTATGATAGTACAGTGTGAGTCCTGGCACTGCCTGACATATTAAGGGTATGATAGCACAGTGCGAGCCCTGGGCACTGCCTTGCATATTAAGGGTATGATAGTACAGTGCGAGCCCTGGGCACTGCCTGGCATATTAAGGGTATGATAGTACAGTGTGAGCCCTAGGCACATCCTGGCATATTAAGGGTATGATAGTACAATGCGAGCCCTGGGCACTGCCTGGCATATTAAGGGTATGATAGTACAGTGCGAGCCCTGGGCACTGCCTGGCATATTAAGGGTATGATAGAACAATGCGAGCCCTGGGCACTGCCTGGCATATTAAGGGTATGATAGTACAGTGTGAGCCCTGGCACTGCCTGGCATATTAAGGGTATGATAGTACAATGCGAGCCCTGGGCACTGCCTGGCATATTAAGGGTATGATAGTAAAATGCGAGCCCTGGGCACTGCCTGGCATATTAAGGGTATGATAGTACAGTGCGAGCCCTGGGCACTGCCTGGCATATTAAGGGTATGATAGTACAGTGCGAGCCCTGGGCACTGCCTGGCATATTAAGGGTATGATAGTACAATGCGAGCCCTGGGCACTGCCTGGCATATTAAGGGTATGATAGTACAGTGTGAGCTCTGGGCACTGCCTGACATATTAAGGGTATGATAGTACAGTGCGAGCCCTGGGCACTGTCTGGCATATTAAGGGTATGATAGTACAGTGCGAGCCCTGGGCACTGCCTGGCATATTAAGGGTATGATAGTACAATGCGAGCCCTGGGCACTGCCTGGCATATTAAGGGTATGATAGTACAGTGCGAGCCCTGGGCACTGCCTGGCATATTAAGGGTATGATAGTACAGTGGGAGCCCTGGGCACTGCCTGGCATATTAAGGGTATGATAGTACAGTGCAAGCCCTGGGCACTGCCTGGCATATTAAGGGTATGATAGTACAGTGCGAGCCCTGGGCACTGCCTGGCATATTAAGGGTATGATAGTACAATGCGAGCCCTGGGCACTGCCTGGCATATTAAGGGTATGATAGTACAGTGCGAGCCCTGGGCACTGTCTGGCATATTAAGGGTATGATAGTACAGTGCGAGCCCTGGGCACTGCCTGGCATATTAAGGGTATGATAGTACAATGCGAGCCCTGGGCACTGCCTGGCATATTAAGGGTATGATAGTACAGTGCGAGCCCTGGGCACTGCCTGGCATATTAAGGGTATGATAGTACAGTGGGAGCCCTGGGCACTGCCTGGCATATTAAGGGTATGATAGTACAGTGCAAGCCCTGGGCACTGCCTGGCATATTAAGGGTATGATAGTACAGTGCGAGCCCTGGGCACTGCCTGGCATATTAAGGGTATGATAGTACAGTACGAGCCCTGGGCACTGCCTGGCATATTAAGGGTATGATAGTACAGTGTGAGCCCTGGCACTAACACACTGACTCCCTGTTACTGTTTTTTCTTGCTACACAAGGGATGGCTGATTTTTTTTATTTTTTTATTACTCATTTAAGCAGTGTTATGTCTGAGTAAATCTATTGATTCTCTGGGAATAGTCCTGCTTTCCTCCTAGCTCAGCACTTTACACTATAAGCTGTTTTTTTTCTTTCCATAGCAAAGACCAAGATCTATAAAGAATTTCACGGTTTTCTTATTTTACTTAAGCTTCATGAAGCAGCCAAGAAATGATCATTAAAACCTCTCACATACTGTGAACAAGAATCACTTAATAATCCCTGTTCCTCAAGCCGAGCATTGCTTAGCCTCAACAGGTTACTCTGTGTCTACAGCTTAACATTACAGCAACCTCCAAGAGAGCACCAATATCCTGAATCTGTCCCCAAGAGAGCACCAATATCCTGAATCTGTCCCCAAGAGAGCACCGATATCCAGAATCTGTCCCCAAGAGAGCACCAATATCCTGAATCTGTCCCCAAGAGAGCGCCAATATCCTGAATCTGTCCCCAAGAGAGCACCAATATCCTGAATCTGTCCCCAAGAGAGCACCGATATCCAGAATCTGTCCCCAAGAGAGCACCAATATCCTGAATCTGTCCCCAAGAGAGCGCCAATATCCTGAATCTGTCCCCAAGAGAGCACCAATATCCTGAATCTGTCCCCAAGAGAGCGCCAATATCCTGAATCTGTCCCCAAGAGAACACCGATATCCTGAATCTGTCTCCAAGAGAGTGCCAATATCCTGAATCTGTCCCCAAGAGAGCACCAATATCCTGAATCTGTCCCCAAGAGAGCGCCAATATCCTGAATCTGTCCCTAAAAGAGTGTCAATATCCGGAATCTGTCCCCAAGAGAGCACCAATATCCTGAATCTGTCTCCAAGAGAGCGCCAATATCCTGAATCTGTCCCTAAAAGAGTGTCAATATCCAGAATCTGTCCCCAAGAGAGCACCGATATCCTGAATCTGTCTCCATGAGAGTGCCAATATCCTGAATCTGTCCCCAAGAGAGCACCAATATCCTGAATCTGTCTCCAAGAGAGCGCCGATATCCTGAATCTGTCCCTAAAAGAGTGTCAATATCCGGAATCTGTCCCCAAGAGAGCACCAATATCCTGAATCTGTCTCCAAGAGAGCGCCAATATCCTGAATCTGTCCCTAAAAGAGTGTCAATATCCGGAATCTGTCCCCAAGAGAGCGCCAATATCCTGAATCTGTCCCCAAGAGAGCACCAATATCCCGAATCTGTCCCCAAGACAGTGTCAATATCCTGAATCTGTGCCCAAGAGTGCGCCAATATCCTGAATCTGTCCCCAAGAGAGCACCAATATTGAATCTGTCTCCAAGAGAGCACCAATATCCTGAATCTGTCCCCAAGAGAGCACCAATTACCCGAATCTGTCCCCAAGACAGTGTCAATATCCTGAATCTGTCCCCAAGAGAGCACCAATATCCGGAATCTGTCCCCAAGAGAGCACCAATATCCTGAATCTGTCTCCAAGAGAGCGCCAATATCCTGAATCTGTCCCTAAAAGAGTGTCAATATCCAGAATCTGTCCCCAAGAGAGCACCGATATCCTGAATCTGTCTCCAAGAGAGTGCCAATATCCTGAATCTGTCCCCAAGAGAGCACCAATATCCTGAATCTGTCTCCAAGAGAGCGCCAATATCCTGAATCTGTCCCTAAAAGAGTGTCAATATCCGGAATCTGTCCCCAAGAGAGCACCAATATCCTGAATCTGTCCCCAAGAGAGCACCAATATCCTGAATCTGGTAGAACAACGTGTACGTCTGTCATGACTTACAAAACAATCAGGGCTATTTGTAACGGATCCACTGGCACCCCGACTGGGTACCTCCGTTGAAAGATGCTCCTAGCGCTTCCAGAGGACTCCAAGCACTCCACCAGACACCATAAGCACCGCAGGCTGCAGCTATCTCCCTTCAGAACGAAGCAGGAACAAGCTCTTACAAGAGCTCAGTGATTATAGCAAGGGAATATGCCTAGCATAGCAATCCCTTGTAGCAGATTCCCCCAATAAGAGACAGGACTCAAGTTGAGGGTAAAAATAGAACTCTCTGGCTGCTAGCTTGCAGCCCTTTTTATTAGGTGCTCCCATGAAGGGGAGGGACACACAGTAACGTACATTAACCAATCACACAATAGTTACATCCCACACATAGCCCTCCCCTCTACCTGTAAACTAATTATCTGTACACACAGGAAAATACAATTATCCTAGGTAGGGAAAATACATATACACAATCAATCCATTCGGGGGAACAACATACTCAAAAATCATACGAATTGGACCAGGGGTTCAAAAGTTAGTACAAATGTGCATTTGACCTTCTGGAAGCATGGTTTTTAGAAGCTCAAACTAGTTCCCCAGAATCCTCTATCCTGGAGACAATGGAGAAGCTGATTTAATTATATCCAGGGACAAACACAGCCACCATTAAGCACATGTTACCAGCAACCACCAAAAGACATAAAAATACATAACTCCTGTTATACTAAACAGAACCCCACATTCAACCCATCCCCAGATGGCTTGGATCTGAGCGCTCAACATATGCAAACAGCGTTTAGATGCCACAAACACAGTTCAAACGCCATGGGGTTTAAGTATGGGCTGATGAGAGGGCCCATAATCCTGGGGCAGCCCAATAACCCACAGTATGCCCAAATACCGTGCATAAAGGGCCAAATCGCCCAGGGACCGTAGTCACAGGGTAAGAGGCGGGCAAGCAGCCCCCTCCAAACCACAGTGGCGAAGTGGCTTTCGCTACACTATTTACTAAACTGCAAATTCAAAGAGAATTCAAAGGGCAAAAATAGTCTACTATGCTTCCACTAGGAATTTTCCCTTTAGTTACTAGCCCAATAAAACACCACAGTGTCTCACTACAAATATATAGTGAAACAGCTGAACAGCAAGATTCCATAGAATACAGATTAATACATTCATGTGCTTTTTTTAAGCCGAAACACGTCTGCTAAGAGACCATTTGTTGCAGGGTTTGTTATTGCCTTTTTATGCACTTTAGGATATATCCCTTATTTTAATCTATTGCTACACTGCATATTTTTGGCATTGGCTTTGTTTATTCTATATACAGGTGATACTCGAAAAATTAGAATATGGTGCAAAAGTTCGTTTATTTCAGTAATGCAACGTAAAAGGGGAAACTAATATACGAGATAGACGCATTACATGCAAAGCAAGATAGTTCAAGCCGTGATTTGTCATACGTGCAATGATTATGGCTTACAGCTCATTAAACCCCAAATCCACAATCTCAGTAAATTAGAATATTACATGCAATCAATAAAACAAGGAGTGTACATAGAACAATATCGGACCTCTGAAAAGTATAAGCATGCATATGGACTCAGTACTTGGTTTGGGCCCCTTTTGCAGCTATTACTGCCTCAATGCAGCGTGGCATGGAAGCTAACAGCCTGTGGCACTGCTGATGTGTTATGGAAGACCAGGATGCTTCAATAGCGGCCTTCAGCTCTTCTGCATTGTTTGGTCTCATGTCTCTCATCTTTCTCTTGGCAATGCCCCATAGATTCTCTATGGGGTTCAGGTCAGGCGAGTTTGCTGGCCAATCAAGCACAGTAATCCCATGGTCATTGAACCAGGCTTTGGTGCTTTTGGCAGTGTGGGCAGGTGCCAAGTCCTGCTGGAAAATTAAGTCAGCATCCCCATAAAGCTCGTCTGCGGAAGGAAGCATGAAGTTCTCCAAAATCTCCTGGTAGATGGCTGCGTCGACCCTGGACTTAATGAAGCACAGTGGACCAACAACAGCAGATGACATGGCTCCCCAAATCAACACAGACTGTGGAAACTTCACACTGGACTTCAAACATCTTGCAGTGTGTGCCTCTCCATTCTTCCTCCAGACTCTGGGTCCTTGGTTTCCAAATAAGATGCAAAAGTTGATCATCAGAAAAGAGGACTTTGGACCACTAAGCAACAGACCAGGTCTGTTTTTCTTTAGCCCAGGTAAGACGCTTCTGACGTTGTTTGTTGTTCAGGAGCGGCTTGACAAGAGGAATACGACATCTGAAGCCCGTGTCCAGGATCCGTCTGTGTGTGGTGGCTCTTGATGCACTGACTCCAGCCTCAGTCCACTTCTTGTGAAAACACTTTTGAATGGCCTTTTCCGGACAATCCTCTCCAGGCTGTGGTCATCCCTGCTGCTTGTGCACCTTTTTCTTCCACACTTTTCCCTTCCACATAACTTTCTATACAGCACTTTGGGAACATCCAACTTCCTTAGCAATTACCTTTTGAGCCTTTCCCTCCTTATGGAAGGTGTCAATGATGGTTTTCTGCACAACTGTCAGGTCAGCAGTCTTCCCCATGATTGTGATTCCTACTGAACCAGACTGAGAGACCATTTAAAGGCTCAGAAACCCTTTGCCAGTGTTATGGCCTACTTAGCTGATTAGAGTGGGACACTGAGAGCCTAGAATATTGCACCTTTTCACAATATTCTAATTTACTGAGATTGTGGATTTGGGGTTTTCATGAGCTGCAAACCATAATCATTACACTCATGACAAATCACGGCTTAAACTATCTTGCTCTGCATGTAATGCGTCTATCTCATATATTAGTTTCCCCTTTTATGTTGCATTACTGAAATAAATGAACTTTTGCACGATATTCTAATTTTTCAAGTATCACCTGTATATATAAAATGTAAGTCTTTTTTGCTGTATATTCTTAATAATTTAATCTTTTATACACTGGATCATCTTTGGGACAGCTACTATTATCTTGTTTAGTCTGTGCAGGCACCCTTGGGCTGTTGAAGTATTTCTTTGTAGTGAGATACTGGTGTCTTATTGGTGCTTTGTATTTATTATTATATTTCTGAGTGTTGTGACTTTGTACCTGTATCACACACTAGATATTTCTACATATAACGCCTGTCTGTCTGTCCGCGTCCTGGACTTTCTCTGTTTTATATCAAGCTGTGTCTGGAGAATGATTTCTTTCTCAACCCTCGCATTGTTCCTGTACAGATAGTCTGAGTCTTTTTGTGTTTTGTAAGAGTCGAGCTGCACATTTATTCATTAAACGATAATTTCCAGCAGCACCTAGAATAGTCTCTGGTGTTTTTGAAGAAAAATGTGTAATGTCGGAGATGCAGGCGTGAGATGGTGCGGAGTCTGAAGCCAGGAGCTCTATCCATTATCTAAATAGCTGCATATGTTAAAAATATTGTTCTATTACCAGATAGAAACTGTCAGGACGTAAAAGCTCCATTTACAGGAAAATTGCAATAGTGCGATGCCATTAACAAGTGCAATTTTCTCGATCCATTAATAGCCTGGAAAGCTTGTTTCATGTGAGAACATAATGATTAGAGCCGCAGTACCATGTGGAACATTAAAAAAATAATTAGAATCATACGTCATTTGTGCAAATTGTATGGGGTGTTACCTAAAATTACCGTGTCATGAGGTCACACCATATGACATTGGAGGGCAAACCATATGACATTGTAGGTTACACACTATGACATTGACGGTCACACCATATGACATTGGAGGGCAAACCATATGACATTGTAGGTTACACACTATGACATTGACGGTCACACCATATGACATTGGAGGTCATGCAATATGAAATTAACGGTAACACAAAATGACAAGGAATTTAGGGGTGATAAGGGATTTAGGGGTAATAAAGGGATTTAGGGATTTAGGGTGATTATTTCTGATGACTTAAAGGTAGGCAGACAATGTAATAGAGCAGCAGGAAATGCTAGCAGAATGCTTGGTTGTATAGGGAGAGGTATTAGCAGTAGAAAGAGGGAAGTGCTCATGCCATTGTACAGAACACTGGTGAGACCTCACTTGGAGTATTGTACGCAGTACTGGAGACCGTATCTTCAGAAGGATATTGATACCTTAGAGAGAGTTCAAAGAAGGGCTACTAAACTGGTTCATGGATTGCAGGATAAAACTTACCAGGAAAGGTTAAAGGATCTTAACATGTATAGCTTGGAGGAAAGACGAGACAGGGGGGGTATGATAGAAACATTTAAATACATGAAGGGAATCCAAAGTATAATATTAAGAAGTGGAGCGATCTAGAACAATAATAAGCCCCTCTCCCACATGCATCAAAGCTTATGAAAGGGAAAAATATACTTATATTCCTCACTGGATGATACTCCAATTCATATATGGCATGCAAAAGAAACAAAAATAAATGATTGTACAGATCTGTATGGATTGCTTGCACTCTTTAAATAGTGCTGATTATCACATACATTCTCTTGATCAGCTGGGTATTAAAAACTATTTATTACCAATGTATAACAATATAAAGTATAAAAACAAATTAATAAATACACAATCATAGAGCAAGTCACTGCTTACTAGACAGGATGGTGAGTGAAACGGTATGTGTTCCCGTAGCTTTCCCACACTGGGAGATGTCTCCTGTATGAAGGGATCGGTGGAGTTCCTTTGATGAAGATCGGGTGGCAGACAAGTAATCAATAGCTGCTTTTCGAAAATCCTGGCTTGTTGACAGGCTCCGCCCCCTTCTTGACGTGCTTACGTGTCTACGCGTTTCTCCGGTCACAGACGGCTTCATCAGGACGTAATGTGCTGTGGTCCTTTCATACAGGAGACATCTCCCAGTGTGGGAAAGCTACGGGAACACATACCGTTTCACTCACCATCCTGTCTAGTAAGCAGTGACTTGCTCTATGATTGTGTATTTATTCATTTGTTTTTATACTTTATATTGTTATACATTGGTAATAAATTGTTTTTAATACCCAGCTGATCAAGAGAATGTATGTGATAATCAGCACTATTTAAAGAGTGCAAGCAATCCATACAGATCTGTACAATCATTTCTTTTTGTTTCTTTTGCATGCCATATATGAATTGGAGTATCATCCAGTGAGGAATATAAGTATATTTTTCCCTTTCATAAGCTTTGATGCATGTGGGAGAGGGGCTTATTATTGTTCTAGATCGCTCCACTTCTTAATATTATACTTTGCATACCTTGTATGTGGTGAAGGGAACACTTTAAAGTCTGGTAGCTGGAATTTTTGAAAAAATTGTTATTAAACACTAATGCATATAATTTATAAATAGCCCTATAGAGCTCTTATTTATGTACTTAGCACTCCGGTATTACTTATTTATTTTACATAAAGGGAATCAACACAGTAAAGGAGGAGACTATATTTAAAAGAAGAAAAACTATCACAACAAGAGGACATAGTCTTAAATTAGAGGGACAAAGGTTTAAAAATAATATCAGGAAGTATTACGTTACTGAGAGGGTAGTGGATGCATGGAATAGCCTTCCAGCTGAAGTGGTAGAGGTTAACACAGTAAAGGAGTTTAAGCATGCGTGGGATAGGCATAAGGCTATCCTAACTATAAGATAAGGCCAGGGACTAATGAAAGTATTTAGAAAATTGGGCAGACTAGATGGGCTGAATGGTTCTCATCTGCCGTCACATTCTATGTTTCTTTGAGATCACACCATATGACATTAGAGGGTACACAATCTGAAAATGGAGGTCACACCATGTGACATTGGAGATTACACCATATGACATTGGAGGGCACACTGTAACGGAGCTCCAGTACTCCGACCGAGTACCTCCGCCAAGTCTGCTTCCTTGTAGCTATCAGGGACCTTGGAACACTTGAGACTCAGACGCCGAGACTTGACTGGGATAACTTAGGGCCTTTTCCACCCTGGACCAAACACCAGATGACACATGGTGAAGGTTAAACAGCAATTTTTTAATGAATACAGCACACATAGTTTTAGCCCCCAACAACCTAATTTACACACAATCGTTTGATAAGAGCACTACAGTACTTGGAAGGGTGGGGCCAGACAATAGCAAGGGCTGATGGGAGATTGAGGAGGGACAGGGCAGCCAGTTTAAACTGGTCTGGCAGTGTCCCTGGGACAATGCCCATGCTGGGGAAACAATAGGACAGGGAAAAGAAGGGAGGGGGAGTTGCACAGACCAGCAATACATTCAACATACCCTTCACAAATAATAGGCACAGTGTGATAAAACACAAAAGGAATTTGGGAGCCCACCCATAGTGTCTGTCTTCCATCCCCAGTGATGGTGACTGCCGTCACACACACAATATAACATTGGAGGGCACACTATATGACATTGGAGGTCACACAATATGACATTGGAGGTCACACTTGTAGCAGGACCGCTGCTAAACTGTGAATTGACTGGGTTATTCTGTGATGTGTGTTACTGTCTTAGCATCCCTTTCGTGTATTTTTCCTATCCTAGTCATGTATTTCACTCTATGTGTTCGTCTGAGTTGCCTGCTCCCCATTCAGAAGTGCCGCCACGAAGGGACTCCATTCACTTCCCAAACAGGGACCTCCACAAAACCTCATTTAGAATATTGATACAGAACGTTCACACCTCATAACGAATTGTCAAAACCACAAACCGCACGTGAAGCCCTTGTGTGGCAGCCTGTTCATTACACAAACACTACCCAGGCGGAGCATTTGTGGATTGCTTCCTACCTTCAGTTCCCGAACGAGGGCCTCCCCGGTATCCATTGAAATGTTAACACCAATCAATTAGAACGTTGGCAACTCGCAACATAGTGTGAAACCGCAAGGGAAGCAATTAATGAGTGCTCCTCTGTTTGGCCGCCGTTCGTACAGATGAGCGCCGGCCAGGGGAACATTCAGGTCCCAAAAGGAGACGCTGTCAGGATCGGGACAGGGATCCAACACGCAGAGTACAAAGAGTAGCAGATACGTATACCGGACCTTAGAATGGCCGGACTTAACATAATACTACGTATAGAATGGTCAGGGACAAGCCGGGTCAAGGATAACAGAGAAGACAGGTAAGTAATAACAAAGCCGGGTCAGAACCAAAAGACAAGAGAATACAAGAGCACTGTGTGACTAGGCTGGCTAGAACCACGACAGGGCAATGAGCAAATGCTGAGAGCTCCCTTAAATACCCTGGTTCTAGAGACTAATCACGCCTCCGCCGAGACCTGATTCGTGTCCGGGATTTGACTGACAGGTCGGGCTAGAATAGCGTCATGACGTCGACTAATGAGCGTCACGTTACAAAAAGGCATAGTTCTCTCGCGGCCGGCGTTTACATGCGCGAGGGGACCGCGAGGAACGGGAGAATCATGCCGTCTGGATGGAAAAACGTCTAAGTCTCTACCCGTCTCAGGGGTAGAGACTACAGGTACCCTGACAGTACCCCCCCTCTCAGAAACGCCCACCGGGCGGAAGGAACCGGGACGAGATGGAAAGCGGGAATGAAAAGCCCTGCGAAGACGAGGAGCATGGACATCCTCTTGTGGTACCCAGGTCCTCTCTTCTGGACCATATCCCTTCCAGTCAACCAGGTATTGAATTTTCCCCCGGGAGATTCGAGAATCGATGATGGAGTTGATTTCGTACTCCTCCTGACCCTCAACCTGAACAGAGTGAGGAGAGGAGACCATGGAGGAGAATCTGTTACAGATCAGGGGTTTTAGCAAGGAAACATGAAAGGAATTAGGAATACGTAAGGCAGAGGGGAGCGCTAGGCGATACGCAACAGGATTAATTCGATTCAGGATCCTATAGGGTCCAATGTAGCGAGGAGCGAATTTCATAGACGGTACTTTCAAACGAATGTTTCTAGTACTCAACCATACCCTATCACCAGGGACAAAACTAGGAGCCGGCCTTCTGCGTTTGTCAGCGTGTTTCTTATAGAAACATAGAAACATAGAATGTGACGGCAGATAAGAACCATTCGGCCCATCTAGTCTGCCCAGTTTTCTAAATACTTTCATTAGTCCCTGGCCTTATCTTATAGTTAGGATAGCCTTATGCCTATCCCACGCATGCTTAAACTCCTTTACTGTGTTAACCTCTACCACTTCAGCTGGAAGGCTATTCCATGCATCCACTACCCTCTCAGTAAAGTAATACTTCCTGGTATTATTTTTAAACCTTTGTCCCTCTAATTTAAGACTATGTCCTCTTGTTGTGGTAGTTTTTCTTCTTTTAAATATAGTCTCCTCCTTTACTGTGTTGATTCCCTTTATGTATTTAAATGTTTCTATCATATCCCCCCTGTCTCGTCTTTCCTCCAAGCTATACATGTTAAGATCCTTCAACCTTTCCTGGTAAGTTTTATCCTGCAATCCATGAACCAGTTTAGTAGCCCTTCTTTGAACTCTCTCTAAGGTATCAATATCCTTCTGAAGATAGGGTCTCCAGTACTGTGTACAGTACTCCAAGTGAGGTCTCACCAGTGTTCTGTACAATGGCATGCGCACTTCCCTCTTTCTACTGCTAATACCTCTCCCTATACAACCAAGCATTCTGCTAGCATTTCCTGCTGCTCTATTACATTGTCTGCCTACCTTTAAGTCATCAGAAATAATCACCCCTAAATCCCTTTCCTCAGATGTTGAGGTTAGGACTCTATCAAATATTTTGTACTCTACCCTTGGGTTGTTACGTCCAAGATGCATTATCTTGCACTTATCCACATTAAATGTCAGTTGCCACAACTCTGACCATTTTTCTAGTTTACCTAAATCATTTTCCATTTGGCTTATCCCTCCTGGAACATCAACCCTGTTACATATCTTAGTATCATCCGCAAAAAGACACACCTTACCATCAAGACCTTCTGCAATATCACTAATAAAAATATTAAAGAGAATGGGTCCAAGTACAGATCCCTGAGGTACCCCACTGGTGACAAGCCCAAGCTTCGAATATACTCCATTGACTACAACCCTCTGTTGCCTGTCACTCAGCCACTGCCTTACCCATTCAACAATATTCGAATCCAAACTCAAAGATTGTAGTTTATTGATAAGCCTTCTATGTGCAACAGTGTCAAAAGCCTTACTGAAATCTAAGTAAGCAATGTCTACTGCACCACCCTGATCTATAATTTTAGTTACCCAATCAAAAAAATCAATAAGATTAGTTTGGCATGATCTCCCTGAAGTAAACCCATGTTGTCTCTGGTCTTGAAATCCATGTGTTTTTAGATGTTCAACAATCCTATCCTTTAACATGGTTTCCATCACTTTCCCCACTACTGAAGTAAGGCTTACTGGCCTATAGTTGCCCGACTCCTCCCTATTACCTTTCTTGTGAATGGGCACAACATTCGCTAACTTCCAATCTTCTGGGACTACTCCTGTTTTCAATGATTGGTTAAATAAATCTGTTAATGGTTTTGCTAGTACACCACTAAGCTCTTTTAATAGCTTTGGGTGTATTCCATCAGGTCCCATTGACTTATTTGTCTTTACTTTTGACAGTTGAAATAGAACCTCTTCCTCTGTAAACTCACGTGTAATAAATGACTCATTTATCCTTTTTGTTAACAGAGGTCCCTTTCCTTCATTTTCATCTGTAAATACCGAACAAAAATATTCATTGAGGCAGTCAGCTAGACCTTTATCCTCATCTACATACCTTCCTTCTTTTGTTTTTAATCTAACTAATCCTTGTTTTACTTTTCTTTTCTCATTTATGTATCTAAAAAAAGTTTTGTCCCCCTTTTTTACTGACTGTGCTATTTTCTCTTCTGTGTGGGATTTGGAAGCTCTTATAACTTGCTTAGCCTCTTTCTGCCTAATCTTATAGGTCATTCTGTCTTCCTCACTCTGGTTTTTTTTATAATTACTAAATGCTAACTTTTTGTTTTTTACTATTTTGGCCACATCTGCGGAGTACCACAGTGGTTTCTTGAATTTTTTGCATTTACTGACAAGCCTAATGCAATTTTCTGTTGCCTTCAGTAGTGCAACTTTTAAATAATCCCATTTATTTTGGACTCCATATAAATTGCTCCAGTCTGATAATGACTCCTTTACACATATTCTAATTTTAGAAAAGTCTGTTTTTCTAAAGTCTAAAACTTTTGTTTTTGTGTGGTGTGACTCAGTCACTGTTCTTATATTAAACCACACTGACTGATGATCACTGGATCCTAAACTTTCACCTACAGTAATATCTGATACCAAATCTCCATTTGTTAACACTAAATCTAGTATGGCCTCTTTACGAGTTGGCTCCTCAACGACTTGTTTTAGAGACAATCCCAGTAGGGAGTTTAGAATATGTGTGCTCCTGGCACAAGTAGCTATTTTTGTTTTCCAATTCACATCAGGAAGATTAAAGTCACCCATGATGATAACTTCCCCCTTCATTGTCATTTTAGCTATTTCTTCAACTAGTAGATTATCTAACTCTTCAATTTGTCCTGGGGGCCTATAAATCACACCTACACGAGTTACTGTGTGATTACCAAATTCTAACGTAACCCAAACGGACTCTATGTTCGCCTCACTAACCTTTATTAGGCTAGATTTTATGCTATCCTTTACATACAGGGCCACCCCTCCCCCTTTCTTGCCTTCCCTGTCTTTTCTATATAAAGAGTACCCTGGTATTGCTATGTCCCAGTCATTTTTCTCATTATACCATGTCTCGGTAACAGCGACTAAATCTACACTATCAGTTGCCATTATTGCCACAAGTTCATGTATCTTATTCCCTAAACTGCGAGCATTTGTAGACATGACTCTAAGCTTATCATTTTTTAACACACTTGCTACAGGCACCTTCTGTCCTTGTTTTGGGGGACAATTGGATTGATGTTTTATCACCCTTTTGCCCCCCCCTCCTAGTTTAAAAACATCCTAGCAAAACCTCTGAACTGCTCACTGAGAACATTTGTTCCCTTTTGAGAAAGATGCAAACCATCTTTTTTGTACAGTTTATTTCCATTCCAAACAGAGCTACCATGAGCAATAAAGCCAAATCCTTGCTCCCGACACCATTCACCAAGCCACAAGTTAAAGTCCCTAATACGCATCCGCCTGTCGTTCTGAGTGTTATGCACAGGCAGAACTTCAGAGAATGACAGTGTGGAAGCAACCTGCCGTATATCATTGGCAAAAACACTAAAAACTTCCTTAACCTCTGAAACCTCATTGCAAGCCAAGTCATTTGTCCCTAAATGGACAAGTACATCCAATTCCCCTTCCTGCTTTGCTTGCTTAACAATATTACAGATACGTCTCCTGTCTCTGTGAGCAGTAGCTCCGGGAAGACACCTCACAAGACCACCATTGTCCATCTCCACACCTCTTATGATGGAATCCCCCAACAACAACTGCTTTCTATTAGGCCTCACCATAGTCTTCAAGCCTCTCTGCACAACACCACTAGCCTCAGTGCCTCTCTGCACAACACCACTAGCCTCAGTGCCTCTCTGCACAACACCACTAGCCTCAGTATAGAATTATGTAGGAGAATTTGTCGAGTCTGATCCCACAACTTCTTCAGATTGGCAACATGAGTATCAACCGACGGTACCCCCTGGGAAGAAGGAACCGACGGAAGAATGGAAGAATGAAAACCATAATTCATGAAAAAGGGGCTAGAGCGAGTTGAATCGCAAACAAGATTATTGTGTGCGAACTCTGCCCAAGGAATCAGACCGACCCAATCGTCCTGGTGTTCAGAAACAAAACAACGCAGATATTGTTCAATCTTTTGATTGGTACGTTCAGCGGCTCCGTTAGACTGAGGGTGATAAGCAGAAGAAAAATTCAATTTAATGCCTAGTTGAGAACAGAATGACCTCCAGAAACGTGAAACAAACTGGGAACCTCTATCAGAAGTAATCTCGGAAGGTATCCCATGTAAGCGAAAGATCTCTTTAGCAAAAATCTCCGCTAATTCAGGTGAAGTCGGAAGTTTAGGTAAAGGTACGAAATGAGCCATCTTGGTAAACCTATCCACCACTGTGAGAATAACAGTGTGCTTTTTCGAAACAGGCAAATCCACAATAAAATCCATCGCCAAACAGGACCAAGGTTTTTCTGGAACTTCCAGGGGATGTAAGAGACCACAAGGAAGCGAATGAGGTAGTTTAGTCTTAGTACAGACCTCACAGGCTCCGATAAAATCCTTAATATCCCTCCGTAAAGAAGGCCACCAGAAATCCTTAGAGATCAAGGAATATGCTTTGCGAACGCCCGGATGACCAGCCACCTTACTCTCGTGAAGACACTGTAAGAGCTCCAGTTGGAGTTCAGGAGGAACGAAGTGTCTAGACGCAGGAGTCAGTCTAGGTGCCAGATGCTGCAAGCTCCTGATCTGATCCAGAAGCGGAGAATGGATTTTGAGAGTTGTGTTAGCGATGATATTACACTTAGGTACTATAGAGGATAAAACCGGCTCAGATATGGCAGAAGGCTCATGTTGGCGAGACAAGGCATCAGCTTTAGAATTCTTAGAACCAGGCCTATATGTGAGTATGTAATTGAAGTGAGTGAGGAATATAGACCAACGGGCCTGTCTCGATGATAATCGTTTAGCCTCCCCAATATAGGATAAGTTTTTATGATCCGTCAAAATGGTAACAGGATGCAAAGTCCCCTCCAATAGATATCTCCACTCCTTTAAAGCCATGATAACCGCTAGGAGTTCCCTGTCACCAATGTCATATCTGCTCTCAGTACCCGATAATTTTTTGGAAAAATACCCACATGGATGTAATGGTTTATCAACACCCAACCTTTGGGACAGGATGGCACCTATACCCGTCTCAGAAGCGTCAACTTCGAGTAGGAAAGGTAGAGTAGTATCAGGGTGAACGAAGATTGGTTCTTGAGAGTCTTAAAAGCCAGAAGTGCTTCAGTAGACCAATTCTTACTGTCAGCCCCTTGTCTGGTCATATTGGTGATAGGAGCAATAATAGAGGAGTAACCCTTAATGAAACGTCTGTAATAATTAGAGAATCCAATAAATCTCTGAATGGCCTTGAGACCCTTAGGTAAAGGCCAATCTAAAATGGATTGGAGTTTCTCCGGATCCATTTCAAACCCCTCTCCAGAAATCACGTAACCAAGAAAGGTAGTCTGGGATTGGTCAAAGCTACATTTCTCTAATTTGCAGTACAAGCCATGTTGAAGAAGTTTGTCCGTGGTGAGTCTCAATATCCCTGGAATGTATAAGTATATCATCGAGGTATAAAATAACACAGTCCTGCTGAAACTCCCTAAGAACTTCATTAATAAGATCCTGAAATACCGCCGGGGCATTACAGAGACCAAAAGGCATTACAGTATACTCATAGTGCCCATAACGAGTATTGAACGCAGTCTTCCACTCGTGTCCCTGCTGAATTCTCACCAAGTTATAAGCACCTCTGAGGTCTAACTTAGTGAAAATCTTGGAACCCTTTAATCGATCAAAAAGCTCGGTGATCAAGGGGATCGGATAGGCATTTCTAATGGTTATCTTGTTCAAACCTCGGTAGTCAATGCAAGGTCTTAAAGAACCATCCTTCTTTTTAACAAAAAAAAATCCAGCCCCAGCAGGGGAGGAGGATCTCCTAATGAACCCTTTGTCTAGGTTTTCACGAATATACTCCTCTAAGACTAAGTTCTCATTCGTAGACAAAGGGTATACATGGCCCCTGGGAGGCATAGTACCAGGAAGTAAATTAATTTTGCAATCAAAAGGCCTGTGTGGTGGTAAGGTATCAGCCTTTCCTTTATCAAATACCGCCTTTAAATCTAGATACAAGGACGGTATCTGTACTTTAGTAGAGTCGGTAGAGTTATTAAGTGTGTTAACAATACAAAGGGGTGACACTCTCTTTAAACATCTCTCTTGACAATCCTGACCCCACGAGACTATTTCCCCTGATTTCCAATCTATAATAGGGTTATGTCTCTTCAGCCAGGAGTATCCCAGGACTATGGGAACAGAAGGAGATGAAATGAGTAGTAGAGATATCTCCTCCTTGTGTAGAATACCAGTAGTTAAGTTAAGAGGTGTGGTCTCCCGGAAAATCACAGGCTCAACTAAAGGTCTACCATCTATGGCCTCAACAGCCAAAGGTGTCTTCCTTAACTGGGATGGGATAGCGTGTTTGGTGAGAAAAACTTGGTCGATAAAGCTCTCAGCAGCTCCGGAGTCTATCAATGCCACAGTCTCTAAAGTTCCCCTCTCCCAAGTTAAAGAGACGGGTAATAGAAGCCTGTGTTCTTTGTAGTTATGAGTAGAGGACAAAATAGAAACACCCAAGGCCTGTCCTCTAGAGAAACTTAGGTGCAAGCGTTTCCCGGGCGATTGGGACAATTCAAACGTAAGTGACCTCTGACTCCACAATACATACACAGTCCCTCCCTTCTCCTGTACTGTCTCTCCTCTTCTGAGAGGCGAGTAAGGCCTATCTGCATAGGTTCTGGAAACTGTGGAGTTTTGGTTTCAGGACTTTGAAATGAAGGAGCTAGTCTAAAGGAAGGTCTACCGGTTCTATCTCGAGTGTTCTGCCTCTCTCTTAGACGTTCGTCAATGCGAGAGATAAAGGAAATTAAGTCCTCCAAATTCTCGGGAAGCTCTCTCGTCGCTACCTCGTCAAGTATTACATCGGATAATCCGTTTAAAAATACGTCTATATAAGCCTGTTCATTCCACTTAACCTCTGCCGCCAAAGACCTGAACTCTAGTGCGTAATCCACAAGTGTTCGGTTCTCTTGTCTAAGGCGCAACAGTAATCTAGCTGCATTGACCTTTCTGCCAGGGGGGTCAAAAGTTCTTCTAAAAGCAGCTACAAAGGCATTATAGTTATAGACTAATGGATTATCATTCTCCCACAACGGATTAGCCCATCTCAGAGCCTTCTCAATGAGTAAGGTGATAATAAATCCCACCTTTGCCCTATCAGTAGGGTAGGAACGGGGTTGTAGCTCGAAATGGATACTGATCTGGTTCAAAAAGCCACGACACCTTTCAGGAGAACCAGCATAACGTACAGGTGGGGTAAGTCGGGAAGACGCACCTACAGTGGCTACCTCTAGCCCTGAACTCACAGGAGGAATAGAAGTATTACGCATCTCCTCAGGTGGATTATTAGGACGTGATAGTAACGCCTGTAGTGCTAGTGCCATCTGATCCATTCTATGATCCATGGCGTCAAACCTAGGATCAGGAGAACCAAGCTGACAGTTTGTACCTGCAGGATCCATTGGCCCTGTCGTAATGTCAGGATCGGGACAGGGATCCAACACGCAGAGTACAAAGAGTAGCAGATACGTATACCGGACCTTAGAATGGCCGGACTTAACGTAATATTACGTATAGAATGGTCAGGGACAAGCCGAGGTCGAGGGAACGAGAAGACAGGTAAGCGAGAGACAAGCCGGGTCAAGGATAACAGAGAAGACAGGTAAGTAATAACAAAGCCGGGTCAGAACCAAAAGACAAGAGAATACAAGAGCACTGTGTGACTAGGCTGGCTAGAACCACGACAGGGCAATGAGCAAATGCTGAGAGCTCCCTTAAATACCCTGGTTCTAGAGACTAATCACGCCTCCGCCGAGACCTGATTCGTGTCCGGGATTTGACTGACAGGTCGGGCTAGAATAGCGTCATGACGTCGACTATTGAGCGTCACGTTACAAAAAGGCATAGTTCTCTCGCGGCCGGCATTTACATGCGCGAGGGGACTGCGAGGAATGGGAGAATCATGCCGTCTGGATGGAAAAACGTCTAAGTCTCTACCCGTCTCAGGGGTAGAGACTACAGGTACCCTGACAGACGCTTCCCTTGCCGTGTTTCACCAAGGGACCCCGCGAGCGGTGGATGTTCGTGACGGTTACTGTTCTGGGGGTCCCTGAGATTGGTGGGGACATCCTTTGGCGACAATGGCGGAGGTTAGCGGGCTCTCTGTCGCTGGGTGGTAAACAGGTGGGAAGTTTCCCATGCTACGACCCCCCAGATACAGAGACTTCTGGGAAGAAGGAGCGGACACTAAGTGGCGGGAACAGGGGACAAAGGGACTGGAGTTTCTTTTCCGTCAGGGGACCCTTGGGAGTGGGAGGGCCCTGGGAGGGTACACTTAGTGGCCGGAACAGAGGACAAAGGGACAAAGGGACTGGGATTCCGATTTTGCTACATGACCCCTGGGAGGGGGAGGACCCTGGGAGGGGACATTGTCTTCATGTGTGATCCACCCCTTGCATGGGGAAAGTATAAAGTCAAGTGTGGCCAATAAAGTTGTTGTTGTACCCCTGGAACTGTGTGGGTTGTCCAGTTACTGAGGGGGGAAATGGGTCTCTTAATTAATTTATAGCGGGGGTAACCAGCTGGGTTAGCCAGGGTCCGCTACAACACTATATTGCTTTGGAGATCACACCATTTGTGTTGTTCGCTTGTCATCCATGAATTGCTATTGCAGGTTCTATTTGTGTGTGTGTAGATGGTTAACAAGACAAATCCATGCATTCAAGGTCTGATGACAGATGGAATGGTAGTCAAGGAGGACATCTCTGACAGGGTTACTGGAACAAGCTTTTCTAGTTTGCCTCTTTTGTTCTGTTGCAGGTGTCCTATGGGCTACACATGATTCGGAATATTTTGACATGAGAGAGTATCTTTAAAGTGCTTCTTTTGATCCCACTGGGACTCCTGTCCTTGATCCACTGGGACCATAAAACATTCTCTTTGTAGCAGATGGTATGACATACTGACTACATGTCCTGCCAAATGTAACTGCATCAAGATGGTAAAGATGGTCTGGTCGACGGAAGTCAGGGGTCTGCTCCTTGTCTCGCAGCAAACACTATGTCAGTGGTCCCACACTCTTTCTGGAATCCATGCTGGCTTTCTGTAAGAAGTTCCTGGTGCTGCCTTCCTTGTAGGCCTCAACTGGGATTGAAGACTATCAGTGGCTTCATCATTGATGGACGAAGGGCGATTCAGAACGCTATTGAAATGAACAACCCACCTTTTAAGAATCTTATCCTTGACAGTGATCAAAGTGTACCCATCAATACTGAGGGGTTCTTTCAGGGTGTCATATAAATTCTTCTTCATGTCATGCTTTTCAGCATAATCATGAATCTCAGCTGAGCCAAGTGTCTTGAATCTGACAGAGTTTCTGCTGTATTGACCTCCTTGTTCCTGAATGCATCTTTCTTTGATATAGACTTTGAGTTGCTAAGGTAGGCTCAATGGAGGCAATACTTCTCTTCCAATAGCTGCTTGATATCATTGTAGTTCTCATCAAACAAGTCTTTATGCTTTCTAGTTAAGGGTCCCATGATCTCTGTGGCTGTGCTGTAGACCTGTTGTACAGGTGACTTCCAATTTTCAAGAAGGGTGTATTCCAGAGCATCCACAAACGACTGTTTGATGCTTCCGTTCTTCAGCTTGACAGTGTTCAGCTGCTTAGGAGCCTTTTTTCCTTCTGGCATCTTTTGAGTTGAATACAGATGTTGAGCTTAGTAATATTGAGGCAGTGGTCTGTCCAGCAGTCAGTTCTGCACATGGCCTTGGTCATCCAGACATCCTGCCTGTCTCTATTTCTGACAATGGCATAGTCGATTAGATGCCAATGTTAGGAGTGAGGGTGCATCCATAATTTCTGGTTATGGCTAGGAAGGCAGAAGATTGTGTTTGTGATGAATAGGTCATGCTCTGCACAGGTCTGGGCGAAAGGAGACCATTGCTGTTGCAGTAGCCCACACCATGCTTTCCAAGGACTCAATCCCATGCAGTGTGGTCAGTGCCGACTTTTTCGTTGAAGTCTCCATGGGTGATAAGCTTGTCTGCCTTTGGAGCATTGTCGATGACTGAGTGAAGTTCTTCATAGAATCTAATCTTTACTTCTGGGTCATGGTTGGAGCATAGACACTGATGATATTAAGGTGCTTCTTTCTAGACAGGAGGGGAGATTTTAAGGTCATGAGCTTGCAATGCTACTCCAAAAGAAGGTGTAACCAGAGCCTCTTTCACATTGTTTGCCTTCCCCAGCTAGCCGGGTCCCACTCAGGGCTGCAATATCGATATTATACTTCGCGAGTTGCTTCTCAATTAGGGTTGTTCTCCTCTGAGGTCTATTTGAGTCATCTTTCATGTACCTTATATAAGAGGAACAATTTCTTGTTTGAGAATCGACCACAGCGGTAGTGTAACGAACTTACCTGCACCAGAAGTCTGAGCTGCTCCCCTCATCAGGCTGCATGATCCGAACAATCTGATTGTGGTATTTGCCATTCCTGTAAGGTGGGGTATGACCTTGTGACAGAAAGATAGAGCAGGCAATGTTAGAGCATTTCTGGACCCTTCCTTATACCAGTACATTCTGGGGCTGCCATACTTCACTGCTGATCTGTGTCAGTGAGGAATGACCCCAATGGCTTGAGGCGCCTGTGTGCAGGTTTGCAGCTATGGCTGTCACACCTGCTGCTTCGTCGTTTGTCTGTTGCCACATGACTTGAAGTGAATGAGATAAATAGTAGATGACAAAAAGTGACTTGCACAGGTATCTTGGATTAAAGTGAGGAAAAGTTGCGCAATGTGTCAGCCTCACTACCTCGATCGAGACCATCTAAATCCAGCAGCAAGATGAGGTCAAGATGGCTGGAGAAATGAGTGCAGTTAATGGCTATGACGTCCTATGTGTCTCATTATGCCTTAAGTGTTCCACAATGCTTTGTTGGTAGAAGCCTTCCTGCCCGTTGAGCACAGCTGGTTGTCTCTTCACATGCAAGGTAGGCAAACCCTGAACTCTCCAAAGGTTTCAGACCCATTGGCTACCCTCGACCTGGTTTAGCTGGCCAGTCATGCCATTGCCCATGGTTTTGTAGCTGCTCATGCTACAGCTACAAGGAGCTACATGTTATAGCTGAGTGCCAGGTAGGGACCAAAGTTGCTGCACCACACTGTGCACTTCACCATCATATGACTATGGAGGTTTCACCATATGGCTATAGAGGCCATTCTATATGGCTATGGAGGTCACACCATGTGCCATTGGAGGTTTTGCATTGGAGTTCACACGATATGACTTTGGAGGTCACACCATATGAAATTGGAGATCACATCATATGACATTGAAGTCAAAATTGGGTCAGTTTTTAGGAGATTTTTGTCACCCAGCTCCTTGGCCAGGGGAATTCAATTTCATGTTTTCAGATTGGTCTTTTTGTCACCTAAATGGACTGGGTTCCTTGATATGTTTAGGTGGGGCTTGGGTCACATGACTGTTTAGTGAGTTGATTGAATCTCTTGTTTCGTTTTGGCTCTGCATGGTTATATTAAAAGAAAAATCTGGCCTCCCATGTCTGGTTCGTCCCCTGGTGTCTTTAGTGGAGCTTCGGTCCCTTAGTCTTTATGGTAGGTGATTGGGTCCCCTCGCTCCTTTACTAAGGGGAATTTAGTAACAGAGCAAATCTGGAAGCAGTTCTCTAGAGGTGCCATATAGAGGAGAGAGGCATGATGAAACTGTTGCGAGGTGAAATAGCTGTTTTCTTTTCTTGTCAAGATGAAAGTTTGTAATGCAGCCTAGATTGCCAGCATTACATAAAGAGCTTTCTGTGTGAGATGTCTTGGAGTTGCTGGGTTATTCTGTAATGAGCTATAGTTAGGAGACAAACACAACCTCCTGATGGATAAATTCTGCCAAAAATAATTTGGTAGTCAGGAGCTTCTGTAATTTATGACAAATCTCTGTAGCCTCTTATTTAGATGGGTTACTTTCTTCCTAATGCAAATGACAGGATTTAAGGATTTGTGCAATTCATGAGCAATGCTTGCTGCAGAAACAGAGAATATCTTCAGATATTGGGAACAATATGTTAAACCTGGATTCACAGTTAATGCTTTCAGCCTTGAAGTTGCAAGAAATGGCAAAAAACATGAATCCCTTGACAAGACACTCTTCTGTAAATCCAAAGGATGGAAAACGACAGTTAAACTGAAACAAATCTGTGAGAGAAACCTTTCAAAGCAAATACACTAACCCCTTATTTTGCACTTGCCTTAATCACAGCAAATACTCAGCATCTCCCAGAGAAAAGCATCTACTGAATCTGAGCTTCCGATAAACATTGCAAATGACAAGTGGCCAATAAACCACAAATTGCAAACCAATTAAATCAACATAAAGACTCTGGTTGCCAATGAGTAGAGAAAGCTATCAAGCAGACACTTTAAATAATGCTCACGTCATCTGTCGGCATGATTTGTGAACCTGATAATTACATTTGTCTACTTTCTAATAATTAAAGGGACACTATCGTCACCAGAACAACGACAGCTTAATGTAGTTGTTCTGGTGAGTATAATAGCTCCCTTCAGGCATTTTTATGTAAACACTGTATTTTCAGAGAAAAGGTAGTGTTTACATTGCCCCTACGGGACACCTCCATGTGGCCACTCCTCAGGTGGCTCCTGAAGGTGCTTCCTGGGTCAGTGCTGCACAGTAAGCAGCCCTGCTGTTCAGCGTCCCCACGCTCTGCATGGAGACGCTAAATTTTCCTCATAGAGATCCATTTACTTGACCCAGCGTTAAAGGCACAGTGCCTCAATGACAGTGGGAGGTCTAGATATCTCCCACGTGTGATTGTTAATTCTGATTGGAAATTATCCAATCGGAATTAACCTTATGATTTAAATACTTACCTTTCCTGTTCCTCTCTGCCCTGTTGTGGTCTTTGCTTGCTAGTATTGCTACTGAACTTGTGTTTCTGGTTACGTACTCTCTGGCTTGTTTATCTGACTTTGTGACTTTCTCCTACCCTTTGCCCTCGGCTTGTTTCTTGTTATTCTGTCTTCTGGTTTCCCTTACTCGGCTTGTCTCCTGACCATTCTCTGTGTGCTTAGCCTGGCCACTCTGCGTCCGGTACTGCACCTTTTTTGTGTGTGTGTTAGCGTGTGTGGTTCCCGGAATCGTGACAGGTATCCTACGAATAGTGTCCCATAGGGTATCCTATGCATAGTGCCCTATAGGGGTATTCTACGCATAGTGTCCTATAGGGGTATCCTACGCATAGTGTCCTATAGGGTATCCTATGCATAGTGCCCTATAGGGGTATTCTACGCATAGTGTCCTATAGGGGTATCCTACGCATAGTGTCCTATAGGGTATCCTATGCATAGTGCCCTATAGGGGTATTCTACGCATAGTGTCCTATAGGGGTATCCTACGCATAGTGTCCTATAGGGTATTCTATGCATAGTGCCCTATAGGGGTATTCTACGCATGGTGTCCTATAGGGGTATTCTATGCATAGTGTCCTATAGGGTATTCTATGCATAGTGTCCTATAGGGTATCCTATGCATAGTGCCCTATAGGGGTATCCTACGCATAGTGTCCTATAGGGTATCCTATGCATAGTGCCCTATAGGGGTATTCTACGCATAGTGTCCTATAGGGGTATCCTACGCATAGTGTCCTATAGGGTATCCTATGCATAGTGCCCTATAGGGGTATTCTACGCATAGTGTCCTATAGGGGTATCCTACGCATAGTGTCCTATAGGGTATTATATGCATAGTGCCCTATAGGGGTATTCTACGCATGGTGTCCTATAGGGTATCCTATGCATAGTGTTCTATAGGGGTATTCTATGCATAGTGTTTGGGTATCCTACGCATGGTGTCCTATAGGGGTATTCTATGCATAGTGTCCTATAGGGTATTCTATGCATAGTGTCCTATAGGGTATCCTATGCATAGTGTTCTATAGGGGTATTCTATGCATAGTGTTTGGGTATCCTACGCATAGTGTCCTATAGGGTATCCTATGCATAGTGCCCTATAGGGGTATTCTACGCATGGTGTCCTATAGGGGTATTCTATGCATAGTGTCCTATAGGGTATTCTATGCACAGTGTCCTATAGGGTATCCTATGCATAGTGTTCTATAGGGGTATTCTATGCATAGTGTTTGGGTATCCTATGCATAGTGTCCTATAGGGTATCCTATGCATAGTGCCCTATAGGGGTATTCTATGCATGGTGTCCTATAGGGGTATTCTATGCATAGTGTCCTATAGGGTATTCTATGCATAGTGTCCTATAGGGTATCCTATGCATAGTGTTCTATAGGGGTATTCTATGCATAGTGCCCTATAGGGGTATTCTATGCATATTCTTTGGGTATCCTGTGCATAGTGTTCTATAGGGGTATTCTATGCATAGTGTCCTATAGGGGTATTCTATGCATAGTGTCCTATAGGGTATCCTATGCATAGTGCCCTATAGGGGTATTCTATGCATAGTGTCCTATAGGGTATTCTATGCATAGTGTCCTATAGGGTATCCTATGCATAGTGTTCTATAGGGGTATTCTATGCATAGTGTCCTATAGGGGTATTCTATGCATAGTGTCCTATAGGGTATCCTGTGCATAGTGCCCTATAGGGGTATTCTATGCATAGTGTCCTATAGGGTATCCTACGCATGGTGTCCTATAGGTTATCCTATGCATAGTGTCCTATAGGGTATTCTATGCATAGTGTCCTATAGGGTATCCTATGCATAGTGCCCTATAGGGGTATTCTACGCATGGTGTCCTATAGGGGTATTCTATGCATAGTGTCCTATAGGGTATCCTATGCATAGTGCCCTATAGGGGTATTCTATGCATAGTGTCCTATAGGGTATCCTGTGCATAGTGTCCTATAGGGGTATTCTATGCATAGTGTCCTATAGGGTATCCTGTGCATAGTGTCCTATAGGGTATCCTACGCATGGTGTCCTATAGGTTATCCTATGCATAGTGTTCTATAGGGGTATCCTATGCATAGTGTTTGTGTATCCTGTGCATTGTTCTATTACCCAGTCACTAAGATTCTTATAGGCAAACAGAAGCCTTTATAAGATACTCAATCACTTCATTTTATAGTATTCCACCTTTGAAACTTTCTTTCTTTACACCTTAAGTAAAATACATATAGCGTAAAACCTTTAAAACATATATATATATATATATTGCACTGAATAACGGAACACTCACATATTCCAGAGCTATATAGACCTAGCTCTGGTGTGGAAAGCCTGTGGGTCCGTTTTGGGCTACCCCTTTGGAGTAGATTTCCAAAGTGAGGAGTTTTTCTCAAAAAAGCGGGAAATAAGCAATATAGTATTGTTACAAAGAGTCCCTCTATTGGATATGTACAGTTATTTTGTTCCCTTTTTGCTGCTTTGTTTCACACAAACCCATTCTGCAAGCCGTCCGTATATACGAATGCCTGACCACCCGGCCCTTGACGTGTGCCGCAAGTTAACCTCGTTGACCTCAAAACCGCAGAAAGAACTAACGAACAGCAGACCACCCGTTACAGGAGTGTGCCAACAATTGACTGCAGTTTGTGGTTAACCGCAATCTAATTGTCCGTCATCAGGGTGGTCGCCGTTCGTACACAATTGCCCGAACAGAATACCGAACCTCGCAAGAAAGAACTGTCGAACAACGTCCACCTAGACCCTGGCGTGTGTCACCAATTACGCTGTGGTTTCTGCGGTTAACCACAAGCTAAGTACTTATTCCAAGGTGGTCGCCGTTCGTATACCGAACACGAGGAGGCGGCCATCTTTTTGTCATCGAGTGTGCAGCGGGACCTGGGAGTAAGATCTCTGGAACTATAATCGGCGGATGATTTACACAAATCCCGCTGAAGTGCCGGTTGTCCCATCTGTTCGCACAAAACCATACGAACTAACTATAATGATGTGACTCTTGTACACCATTCGTGAGATCTGAGCTCAATTCGTATATTTAGTGCGCTCAGATCTGAGCTATCTAACGAATGGTCAAATGGGCTATTTTCATAATAAAATATAAAAGTTATGTATTTCTATGTTATTTTCAAGTGTTCAAAAAAACGTGGTATTTTCATGCACTTGGAGATAATTAGGTTAGTGTAACAGTTGAAACCAATTATCTCCAATCTGGAAGGGATCATTTTTAAAAGATACATTGTACTCTCATTGGTTGGGACATTGCATTGTCCAGTGTACCATCAGGTCCAGAGGGGTAGTCCTCTGGTCTGACAAATTGTATAAATTGCCATGCATGAGTGCCATTAAAACCAGTTTGTTATACCCTCAACTCGCAGCCTTGACTCATGTTGTAGTGAACAGTGAATCCTAGCTCTACTATAGCTAGTGGGATATTCGACACTTGCAGGTTTTGCCGATTGAAGCAGCGTTCGTCTCTCCGAGTTCGGGAACCGGGATAACCAAGCGGTCCAACTTCCAGCTAGCCTGGAGGCAACCGTAACATTTTGGCTCCCTCTTTGTGGAACACTCTGGCAGACACTGTCTGACCCCTTTTCGGGCAGACTAAGGCTGCCCAGAACAAAGTTCTTCTGGGCTGAGGTCGGTCTGTCTGGATAACCCATCAGCGTTGCCATTCTGTTTCCCGGGTCGGTAGGCGATGGTGAAATTAAAAGTCTGTAGGGATAGGCTCCATCGTAATAGTGTTCCATTATCACCTGAGACCCGGTTTAGCCACACCAATGGGTTGTGGTCTGTAACCAGAGTCAACTGTTGTCCGTAGAGGTAGGGTGTCACACCAAGGCCAGACACTCTTTTTCTACTGCGGCATAGCTGATCTCGCGTGATAGGAGCTTTCGGCTGATGTATGCCACAGGATGTTCCCCTCCATCTTCACCTACTGCCCACAGCCCGAACATGGAAGCGTCTGTATGGACGATAAAACGTTTATTAGGGGCTAGGGCAGCCAAGACAGGAGCATTAATCAGTGCATTTTTGAGAGCCTGGAAGGCTGTCTCACAGTGGGAAGACAACCGGACCTGTCGGGGGAAGAGTTTTCTTTGTCAAGTCGGTCAGGGGTTTGGCAATGGAACTATAGTCCGGTACGAACCGCCTGTAGTACCCAGCAGTGCCCAGGAAGGCTAGAACCTGAGTCTTGGTGTGAGGTGTGGGCCAGTTTGCGACCGCTTCCATCTTTGCTGGCTCAGGTCGCTGCTTCCCACACCCCACTCGGTGACCCAAGTACTGCACCTCAGCCATTCCAAAATGGCATTTCTCTGGTTTCAGCGTCAGACCCGCGGCCCGAATCTAATCCAGGAACATTCCTACATGAGCCAAGTGGTCCTCCCAGGACTCACTATGGATCGCTATGTCATCCAGGTATGCACAGGCAAAATGCTGGAAGCCATCAAGGAGTCTATCTACCAAACGCTGGAATGTAGCAGGGGCATTCTTCATCCCGAACGGCATGACCTTAAAGTGATACAATCCGAACGGGGTGGCAAATGCCGACTTGTGGATAGCCTCCCTGGCCAGGGGAATCTGCCAGTAACCTTTGCAGAGGTCAATGGTAGTTAGATAGTTTCCCCTGGCTATGCGATCCAGTAGCTCGTCTACCCTGGGCATTGGCTAGGCGTCTGTCACGGTGTTATCATTGAGTTTCCGATAGTCTACACAGAACCTGGTAGTGCCATCTTTCTTTGGTACTAGCACTACTGGGAACACCCAGGGACTGTCGGAGGACTCAATGACCCCTAGTCTGAGCATCTCATCTATTTCCTTTTTCATCCCAGATCTAACTGCTTCCGATAGGGGCCTGTCCTAAGGGTTGCTGTCCTGGGGTGTCTACTTGGTGGGTAGCTAAGTCAGTGTTCCCGTATTCCTGAGAAATTATAGAGCGTTTTTCTTGTAGCAGGTTATTTAGCTGCTCCCTCTCTACTGGGTTAAGTCTGTCCCCTGTCTGTACTTGGCTCACTAGCTCAGAAGGAAGGCCCTTGTCTAACAGGTCGGGTATGGGAAGGTTATCGGGGACATCATGAGCGGGGCTACATATTGCTGCCACGTCTTCCTGCTTCTCAAGGTACTCTTTAAGCATATTCACGTGGAATATTTTCTGCAGGCTTTCATCGTGGCAGCTCGTGATCACATATGTAGTGTCCCCGCTCTTCTCCACTACTTGGTAAGGTTCCTGCCAGGCTGCTTGCAGCTTGTCTGCTTTAACAGGTTTGAGGACCATAACTTTCTGTCCTATATAAAAACTCCTCTTCCGTGCCCCCCTGTCATACCATACTTTCTGTCACCTCTGGGCCGCCTGGAGGTTAGCCTGGACCGACCGGGCCAACTGCTCCATACGGTCCCTAAGTTCCAGCGCGTAAGGTACGATGGCGACTCCAGCATTCTCGGTCTCTCCCTCCCAGTGCTCCCGGATCAATTTCAATGGTCCATGAACCTTGCACCCGTATAGCAGCTCAAAGGGAGAGAACCCTGTCGTTTCCTGGGGAACCTCCCGGTAAGCGAACAGGAGGTGCGGCAGGAAGTGCTCCCAGTCCCTATATTCCTGGGTGAAAGTTTTCAGCATCTGTTTGAGGGTTCCATTGAACCTCTCACAGAGCCCATTAGTCTGCGGGTGATAGCGGGAGCTGAGTAAGTATTTTATTTTGCAGACATGCCATAGCTGCTGTGTTAATTCAGCAGTATACTGGGTGCCCCTGTCGTATAGGATTTCCCTAGGGAATCCCACCCGAGAGAACACCTGGACCAACACATTAGCTACAGTGTCTGCTTGGATGTTAGATAGGGCCACTGCCTCTGGATAACGAGTAGCGTAGTCCACCATGGTAAGAATATATCTCTTCCCAGATGGACTGGGGGTGGTGAGTGGCCCCACTAAATCGATGGCTACCCGGCTAAACGTTCTTCTATAATGGGCATATTGACGAGGTGTGCCTTGGGGTGGTCTCCTCTCTTTCCTACCCGCTGGCAGACCTCGCAAGTATTGCAGAAGGTCCTCACATCTGCATGTACCCCCAGACAGAAAAAGGCATGGGTAATGCGGTGGAGGGTACGGGTCACGGCTAGGTGCCCTGCTAAGGGAATGTTGTGAACCACCCAGAGAATTTCCCGTCTATACTTGTGGGGTATAACTAACTGTCTTCTACGGTGACCCTTTTTCTCGGTATGTCTATACAACCTGCCCTGCTCCCACACAAAGGTCTCATGGTCTAACCCCCCCAGCTCCAGTGTCGGCTCTTTCTCTATATTTCTGGAGGGTCGGGTCAGTCTTAGTCTCCGCCTCAAAGGCTGCAGGAGTGTGACAAGACCAATCTCGCCACTGTGCATTGGAGGAGCCTGGTTGCCCGCCTGCTGCCTTTTGTGGGGATATTTATGGGATAATAATTGTAAACAGAGAGAATTGCCCACGATTTCAATTTTCAGATCCCTAAGAACGTTTATCGTTATAAGTGAAAGGTAAACCATATACCGGTAATTAAAAATCACAAATTGTTATAAAAATAGATATTTATTTCTTAACAATTTAAATAATAATGATGAGTAACATGCATGATAATAATCAATGGAATTCGAGTATAACATGAATATGCAATACAATATGGTAATTTAAAACAAACATTTCCTAATGACTAAGACGTAGTTTAAAATCTACACATTAGGTGTCAAGATTGATTTACGACCCTTTCACAGAGACAAAGAATGTGAAGTTTCAGCGTGCAGATCGATCGTAAAGAAACTTTCAGCTGGCAGTTTAGAAATAACCCTTTCAATGCTGGTTAAACCTCTTCTAGGGATGTAAGATCTACTCCTATGTAATATTACATAAAAATAATATTTAAATAGTCATAGTCTTTAATCATTTCCTTGATTCATCCAATTAAGAGAAAATCTACATGTTTAATAAGCTGATATTTTATTAATTTGTCTAAACAGATATTTAATCTTATTTATAGCAAATCAACACAGCTGGATAATATCACGATATTCTAATATGTGATTAATCACATAAATACATTATTATTGTTTTTATCTGCAGAATAAAAAGCTTAATTATGTATTTCTTATTTAGCTAAGATTTCTAAATCGAAATCTGATCGTGAATTATTCAGTCATATATCATGCTATTAATTTTAATTAGTTTTAATTAATTCATTAAATGCTAGTATATTTACCAGTTATGTAGATATTTTCTCATCAGATATTCCAAGGTAGCTAAGTGTCATGGGTCTCTTTCTCTGCATGGAGTGTAAGAGTTTCTTGGTTACTCTGATCACCCGATTCTGCCTGGATCTCTCTGAATCTCCCGAGAGTGTTGTAATGTCTCTCTCTTCAATCTTTGAATTTCTCCCTCCCTTGTCTTAACTTTTTAAAGGGGAGATTCCTCTAAGTGATAGCCAATCACCAATGTGGGGTGTGGTTGCCTTCTAGATAATCATTTTAATATTTGGACTCTAGATGGCAGCCTTGTTCCACTACACATACCTATCCAGGAAAGAGTTAACTTTTCCTGGTGGCTATTTTTGACGTCATTTACGTTATCTTTATGTAGCCATAATTTTATATTCACTTGTCAGATCACAGGGTCTTTCTCAATTTTGTCCAGACTATGCGTCTGCAAATTCTGCTATAATTCCTAAAATTGATAGTTTGTGAACTAAGTTTCACCTTAAACTATAATGGGACGTTGTACAATATCGAAAGTAAAATTTACTTATTTAATCTTCTCTGTCACCCAGGTCTGGGTTTTTAGAATTTATTATATTTCATTTGCAATTAGACAGTCTGTCTACCCCCATTCTCAATGTCTTATCTATTTGGTTTGTTTATATACAAGACATTCCATTCAGCTTGGGCAAAGCAGTCAGTTTTAGAGAAAGGATAGAAATTTTGTGTCTCTTTGTTAACTTGAAGATACAAAATGGAGTCTGATCTAGACATTTTGATTTCAGAATATACACTTTGTATTTCTATCATAGCACAAAATGTCTGCCGATATAAATACCCTGACATAACCCCCCTTTAGTGCCTGTCATAGCCAAATAATTTAGCTTATGAGTAGGCACTATGGAAGTCACAAGACATATTGTGCAATCACATCATTTCTGACATAGGCTCATGCGTGGAATGAACATTTTTGTATATATTTGTACCTGTAAGTGTTTTGAACTTGAATGCTTAGTACAATCAACCATAATAACATCATTATCATAACACACCCAATAACAATCTTAACATGGATGAACCAGTCAACACGATCAATAAGGTCAGTATCTAACTCAGAGTATTTAAATGTGTCCACAGAAATATTATCTTTCTTGATTGACATTTGGATAGTGTGGTTGGGCTTATGGTCCAGCAAGAACTTAAGATTAGGATCTAGAGGGATATCTAGATTCTGGAAGGGATTCACCATCTCAATAGCACTTTCGAGGACGTCAGTGTACACTGGGTATAGCGTAACGTCACCGATGGTGATACGAGAGTCGTGGGGTACCTTGATCAGTGATACAGGTGCTGGTAAGGCAATTACTTTATTAGTCACCTGGTCCCTGCGAAAAACACTCATGTTTTTAAGACACGTGCTTACCAACCATTTATCTTTTACTAAGATAGCATGTACTAACGCATTACTGTCAGTTTTTGACATAGTCACTTGACATGTTTCAGAGCCATGTTTAAGGTGCTCGATCCCACACAAGGCGTTGGTAGAATCGTACACAAAAGGTTTTCCATCACATTGGAAATTATTGTCTTTGAATTTCTCACAGTCATTCAAAATGGGTATTGAATACCAATCTGGTACCCACGGTTGAAAAGCCAAAACGTCTGGGGTTTGGACTTTTACATGGATATTTTCCTTCCATGTACCAACGTTGTAAATTGTTTTCATTTGAAAAATGTTTTTGGGAGTTACATATGGTATGGCCAATAAAAAGCAAATCTCCATACGTTCTGGGTCCATTAAGAGAGGTATAGCGCTCCCCATCTCAAAGGCCAGATTTAATTGCATAGGCTCAATTGTTTCTCCATCCACATTGGCAAGCATCGCATGAACAATATCCTTGGATACAAAATACAGAGGTATGCGTCCCCCTGCCAATTCGATCATTCCAGTTTGCACTTTGTTAAGAAAAGCAAGTGTGTGGAACAATATCGGGTCATGCAGAAATAGAAGTTCACGCTTAAATAAGTCATGACTTTGGTGCAACTCAGTGGATTTGGCAATTAACTCCGAATGCAAATTTGTTGTAACAACTGTGTCTTCAACAATAGTTTACACGTCTTGGAGAAGTGTTCTTTGCTCTTTTATCACCTGATGAATATCGTTAATGTGTTGCTTTAGCGCATAGATTTCCATATCCAGCTTTTGGACAGTAATAGAGTTGGCTGCAGACATTCCAGTTGCGACAACTGCTCCGACAGTGGCACAAACTAATGCAACAATTATAGCGGTGAGGAACCTTTTGGGTCGGTTGCTCATCGAAATAGAACTGGATACAAATGGTTTCCGGGCTTGCTCCAAGATGTTTCGCACACGGTCCTGTGCTCTTTGGAGGTGCATCTGGTACCAAGTCTGTAACTCAGGAAGCTGCATCGATGAAATGTTGTACGCCTTCTCGATGGAAATCTTGGGGTCCAAGCTGACGAACACACGTTGGGTAAGGATCCTCTTCTCTGTCAAGATGAATCCTGGTGTCTCTTGAATCAGGATGCCGGAGGATGGTCCCATCTCTGCGATCGGGTCGGTCCGTAGCTCTTGGCACAGGAGCAGTACGATCCAGAAACACGTCACATCCTTCTTGGACATCTTTCGACAGTCACGGATCAGGAACTCGTTTCAGACTTATCTACTAATGATTCAAGGTTTGTTAAGTATACAAACTTATAACAGTGTGACATCACTTGGCCTAGGACAACACATTATTACGATTCATCAACATATGTATTCTTTCTAATTCTATTTTTATAACTTCATCCCTCACTACATTTATTACTGACTCCTCAGCAATATGTCTATAGCAGTTAAACAAGCTAGTAACCTGCTTAGAAATGTAGTTATTGGATGGCAAGGAAATGGTTAATGACATGAACATACATGAGATCATGGCACATCACAACATTTCACATCATACGATACCACGTGAATCAAGCATTCATCCAGGTTAGTCGTTCACCCTTCTGCATCCGAATCCACACCTATAATCCTTAATTGAGATTTAGGATGACAAGCACGCAACTGGTTAATGTGAACCCACTTTTCAATAAAATCACCATCCTTAGGAATTTTTATTTTGTACGCTACTGGGGAAATTTTGTCAATGATGACATATGGCCCTTTCCAAGAAAGTAAAAATGTATTTTCCTTGACTTGATTTCGCGCAAAATTATACAGATAGACTTGATCTGTTATCTCATATTCCTTTTTCGTGGTTTTTAAATCGTAATAGGTCTTAACCCCTGTCGCTGCTTTTTCAAGATTCTTTTGGGCAAAAGCAAACGCATGTTGTAAATGCTTGCGCAAATCTTTGATATACTGATGCGTAGTGGCAGCATTGATTAAATTATGATCCGAAGTACGATATAGTAAATGCTGTGGTAAAACCATCTTCCTTCCTGTCATCAATTCAAAAGGTGACAATTTGGTAGCAGTGCTAGGTGTAGCTCTAATCGCCATTAAAACTAGGGGCAATTTAATGTCCCAGTCTTTACCAGACTCCTTAACATACTTCTTCAGAATATTAACGATAGACTGGTTATATCGCTCTACCCCCCCGCTAGACGCAGCGCGGTATGCAATATGTAGCTTTCGTTTAACACCTAGAATGTTCCACATCTTAGCCATTACTTCGCTGGTAAAGTGACTACCTCTGTCTGACTCAATTCTTTGAGGCATACCGAACCTGGAAAAGACATGGTTAATCAACAAAGTGGCGCACACGGTACTCGGGTTCTCTTTACAAGGCAAACATTCTATCCACTTTGTGTACATACATGTAACGGTTAACATGTATTTGTTACCTCTTGAAGATCTTGTTACAGGACCTATAAAGTCAATTTGGATATCAGACCAGGGTAATGACACCCCCCTCTTCTGAAGTGGTGCACGATGGGTTGGACCATGGGGTTGATATTGCGGACAAATCAAGCATCCCTGACAGTATGTCTTAACATCTCTTAACATGTGTGGCCAATATGCATAATCACGCAATATCTCATATGTGATCTTATCACCACGATGCCCAGATGTAGGTGCATCATGTGCGTGTTGGAGCATTAACCCTCGGTATACAGTAGGGACTACCCATTGTTGAATACCATGTTTAGAAGTTCTGACCAGCAACCCATCCATGATACTATATTGGACTTTATATCTCGTCAAGATTCGTAAATCTTCATTATCTTTGCAATCCTCATCTGTGATGGGATTTGCAGTAGGGTCTTCTATATGTTTATAGAATATACTTATGACAGGATCATTCTTCTGACTGGTAATCAGGTCCTCACTAGGAGCTTCTTGACTCCATTGCACGACATTTAAGTCGGCATTATCTCTAGCCTGTCATCTAGTTATGGCTTCAATGTGAATTGAACCCATGAGATCATCAATGTTTAGGGTTTCACCATTGATGGCTGCTTGTTTTGCCAGTGAATCGGCTAAGTCATTACCATCCTTGTCAATACCTTCTACCTTAGAATGGCCTTTGGTTTTCTTCCAATATATGGTTAAACCATGTTCCTTAACCAACTCATCGATTTTACAAAACAATTTCCCATGTTTAACAGGTTTGTTATTGCTTTTCAGCATTTGGTTACGTTTCCAGCTAGGCAGATATTCGACGAAACTGTTGCGAACATAGTTGGAATCAGTTATGATAACAAATTATTTGATACTATATTCTATTGCCATTTGAATGGTCTTATATACTGCACAGAGTTTGGCTATCTGACTGCTTTTGGGACCAATACTGTATCCTATAGATACATTGGGATAATCACCTAACCAGGCGATTCCGATGCCTGCAACTAACTTCCGTTCAGCACCAGCGACCTGGTGATATGAACAACCATCAATGTATACCCATGGTAGTGGTCGACAGTATTCCTCGTCATGAACTTTATAAGGGGATAACAATTGCTCTTCTAGGAAGTCATCTCCGGTGTCATTATCATCCAGAGATGGAGCAGTACAGTCATGTAATTCTGCTAAACCTTGGGCAACTGGGCTTCTCTTATTATGTTTATAACGAACTTCTAACGGCCATCCCTGTAAGGATAGAGTCCATGCAGTAATCCGACTGTTAGAGAGATTACCGTCTCTAATTCTTTCACTCTGCAGATACTGTAGAGGTTGGTGAACCGTTTCTACAATTATTTTCTCACCTTGGATATAGCTACGAAAATTTTGTAGTGCCCAGACAGTCGACAATAACGCCTTCTCACACGTGTTGAATTTAACTTCAACAGGTGACAAAGTCTTGCTAGCATATGCAATAACTTTGTTTAACCCCTTAAGGACACATGACGTGTGTGGCACGTCATGATTCCCTTTTATTCCAGAAGTTTGGTCCTTAAGGGGTTAAACTGTCCTGCTTCTGATACAGAACAGCACTTATGCTTAAATCGGTATATCCTGTCTCCAGATAGAAGGGTTTACCCCCCTCTGGGTATGCTAAACAGGGTGCCTGAGTGAGCTTCCTCCTCAGTTCACTTACCGCTAGGTCCTGAGGCTCCCTCCAGTTCCAGGTAGTTTCCTTTTTAAGCAGGTGTAAGAGTGGTTTCGTTATTTCTGCATAGTTATCTATAAACTTACGTCAGTAGTTAGTCATACCAAGGAACGATCTTAATTCCTTGATGTTTGAAGGTGTTTTAGCCTTTAGTACGGCTTCAACCTTCTTCCTCTGGGGATTTAATCCTTCAGAGGTTACCTCATGTCCGAGGAAATTGACATGGGTGCGACACCATTGCGCCTTTTGTAAAGACAGTTTAATCCCTGCCTCTCTTAACTGAGTGAGAACATGTCTAATCTCTATGATATGCTTATCAAAGGAAGTGCTTTTCAGCAAGACATCGTCGACATATGATAACGTTCCTCTCTCGAGTGCATCAGGCATAGCTTAATTCATGACCAGAGTTTATGTAACCGAAAGGCATACGGGTCCAGGTATACTGCTGCTTTCCAAATGTGAAGGCCAATTTGTATTGGTCTTCATTATGGACTGGTACAGTCCAATATCCCTGCGCACAGTCAATGGCAGTGAATATTTTGGATCCCTGCATTTGTACCAAACATTGGTCTATGTATGGCACTGGCCAACCAGACATATAGACGTGTTTATTTAGCTGTCGTAAGTCAGCGCATAAACGCCATTGTCCATTAGGTTTCAGAATCCCCAAGATCGGATTATTATACGAACTGTGCACTGGACGTATAATGCCCCTTTCCTTTAAATTCTGAATGATGTCTTGTAGACCATCGTATGACGCTAATGGGAGTCTATATTGTTTGATAAATACAGGTGGTAAATTTGGATCAGTTTGTATTCTGGCTACGTGGAGGTTAGTTAACCCACAGTCGTAGGAATCTTTGGCAAAAATATCTTGGAATTCCAAAAGGATTTCCTTTAGCTGCTGTCGCTCAGCATCGTTGGAGCAACCGTCAGCTAAAGATATTTGCTCTTCTAGCCTTTCCTGAAATCCTGGAAAGATTTCAGGCTGGCCTATCTCATAAGCTTCTTCAAGCCTAGAAGTTAGGTCAGTTCGGTGTTGACTTACCTTTTCTCTTTGGTCGTGATACTCTTGTGATTCCTGCTCATTGAGCGGATGATCGAAGGTTATTGATGCTTCTTCGATTTTACACGAGCCGTCTTCGACGTTGAAGGGATATACAGATAGGATAGTGAATAATCCTTCTGGGGAGGAATGGAATATTTGATCGACAATTTCGTCCTCAGTTAAGTATTCTTCAGGGATGAGGCCTATAATTTGGTTTTGGAAACCAAATGTATAGTACTCAGCATCCAATGCTAGACCTAATAATGTTCCTTTTGATAAAGTAACACTATTGGGTGTAACATTGTTAACCATTATATAGGTGGGATTCTTACCAATACTTACCATTGGTGTATGTGTTACCACCATCCCTAATTTTTGTATCCTGTTGGATAAACAGATTAGGGCATCAGAGTTTTCTAATCTCTGACCCTCCTTGACCTGTAGGGGTAAAAGAAAATTACTTGTCCCTTGTGGAATGGTTATGTCATCAGGTATTTGGATACTTACCGCATAAGGTAGTATTTGTCCTGATTTTAGGGCATTTTCCTCGTGTAGGTATCCACAAGGATTGCCTTTTAATCTTGTCCACAAGTTGGAATTAATCAGGTCAAGGTGTATGGCAAATCGATGTATGACATCATTGCCAACGTAAACCTGATAGCGAGGTTCGTCTATCACTAGGAATAAATGTTTAACTGTCTTATTTCCGATGGAAATAGATAGTAAACATTTTGCTATCACATTGTGACTCTCTGATTCGCCATCCAGGTTCTGGATCCACCTGTCATGTGGGGAAGCGTACCTGATCATTTTAGGATTAGCAATCTGCTTTAACAGACTTCTGCTAATATAGCTGTTCTCACTCTTTAAGTCCAGCTTTGCATTCCTATTTCTTCCTAAGTCATTTATCTGAATAGGAAAGAATAAGTTATTATTAACCCTTTCAATTCTGGCAAGGAATTGAGCATGACCTGCCAGATCGACAGATTCAACATAGTCCCTGTGGAGAGAAATGGTTAAAACATCACCTTCCAGAGAGACATTCTGGATCCTCTCTGGAGCAATTCTTACGGAATGCTCATCTACAGGTGCGATTGCATCATTCACCTGCAGGATAGTCACGTCAGGTGACTGACTATTCCTAAAATGTACCTCTATCGAGTCAGGCCTTTCTTCTATTACATGGCAGTTACGATCAGATTGTGCATGTGATTTCTCATAGGTTATAGGAACCTTAGCTTGTGACCATACAATTCCATTCACACAGTCAATAATTGTGTTAAGTCTTCTGAGTATATCTATACCCAGAATCAGTCGGTTATAGGGGAGATCTACCACTATCACCGGGTGTCTAAAGGTTTTGTTACCTATTTTAAACTTTAACCAAGTATTGCCAATAACATGAAGTGCATTTCCTCCAACACTCAACAAAGCATTGGGGAAATCTCTTAGCTTCGGCTTATCCGTTGCTAAGTCCATTACCTGCTGGAAGTAGGTATTGGATAAGATGGTGGCTTGTGAACCAGTATCTATTAACCCTTTGAAAGGCTGGGGTAGCGAATCCTGTATTTCTACAGACATGTAGTACCTTCCTTCATGTTCTTCTAATTCACATAAGAATTTAGAATGTGTCAACATATTACTTGTTTTCCATACATTACCGGTCACAGCAGTAGTTTCTACCTGTACTGAGGAATGCTCAGTCTTACCCACAGGCCCATCCTTTGTAGGAATATCTTGAACTGTCAAGCGGGAACTAGTGGTCGGCATCTCATCAGTTAACCCTTTCAGGTCTGGCTCCTGGAAACTAGTGGTTGCTGGGGCTATTTTAGCCTTTGGCTGAAATGAAAAAACAGAGGAACACGTTGCGCCTCCTTCACCCGGAAGTGAAGTGACGGAATTGGCAATAGGTTTCCTAACACAACTATTGTTTATTTGACTGTTAGTACCTGGAAAGGAAACAGGGTTAGGCATTACAACTACTGATAACCTAGCCTGTTTAGTCACTGTAGCTATATTTGCTGCGGCACTTGTCGATGCTGTTGCAATTGCACAGGTGTCTCTGCAATTTGAGCTGCTCCTAAAAAAGGATTGATAGCAAAGGCTTGGTTAATCTTTGTTATTTGCTCCATTAATTTGCCCATCTGGTCTGTCAATTGACCAACCTGACGACGCAAATTATTTCCCCCATTGCCGTTTTGTCTTTGCCCATTAGAATTTGGCTGGGATGGCTGAGACTGTTGGGAGTTATTGGAAGCAGATTGGTTGTTTCTGTTTCCATATCTCCTATTTCCCTGAGGATTCCTTCTCCATTGGGAATTGCCTTGGTTTTTATTAACCCAGGGGCGTTTATTCCCATTGGTATTGGATTTTTCAGAGTTATTGTCAGAGGAGTTTGCAGAATTGCTTCTGGCGTTTTCCTGTTTCTGAGGTTTTGTTGTTTTCACCACCTCAGAATAGGTCCTCTTTTTCTGTTGGGTTTCTAAACCTAACTGAATTTTAGTCTCTGACACCATTTTATCACCAGGTTTCTTAACCTTTGGCTGATTTTCGTCATGTGCATGGTGTATAGTATACAATTTCATGCACTGACTGACTAGCCATTCTAATGGTAGTTTACAATCATAATCTCTTGCAAGATTCATTTGTATACTTACCGGCATGGCATGAAAATACAGATCTTTGAAATCTGTGCTTTCATACCTGGGTTTTCTTTGGGCCACGGAGTATGCATTTTTAAGAATTACTAAAAATTCTCTGGGGCTTTGATCTGGACGGCACTTTAAGTTATAAAGCGCCTTCTTTGCAGAAGCAACGGTTTTATACTTACCATATTCCATGATTATTTCATATTTAATTTTGGACCAGGACATTAATTGCATAGCTTGAAGACTTTCAAGATAAACACGGCACATTGAATCAAAGGTCCATGTAATGAACCATTTCTTTTGAATGTCATCATACATGCCCAATGAATTCATTGCTCTATCATAATTTTCCAGATTTTCAGATATGTTTCCTGAACCTCTAGAAAATTGTGGGACAGTCTCTCTAAGGAACTTAACAACCTTTGGCGATTCATAAACAGGCGTCGTTGATTTGCGACTTCTGTTTCTTTTTAAACGTCTATGCGATCTGTCTGCTGAAGAGGAATTAGACCCGTACAACAGTGCAGATGGCATATCAGTCACATGGCCTTCAGAGTGGACAGTGCAATCACTTTCACTCCCATCACTCTGAGCTTCTTGTTCACTGTCACAATTCTGATCAGCATCAGAATCCTGCCAGTGTACAGAACCATGTCTGTTTTCATTCCTATCACCTTGAACTGGACTCTCCCTCTCAAGTTTGGCCAAGACAGCTTTTTCAAACTGTTCTGCCCAAGATTGCCAAGATTGTTTGGCAATGCCAGGAGATGGAGAATTCTGTTTCACAGGTGATATTCCTGAATTACTCACATCTTTACTTAGAGACTGTTTTATGAAAACCTTGTTTGGTGTGGGAACATCATAACAAGGAGGGGATTTACAGATAGTCTTTTCTTTCATTTTTGTGCAACTTTTTGGCACAGAATGATGGCTATCAACCTCACTGCCTGATGCCTGGCTTTCCTTTTCATATTTATCCAATTGCATTTTGAGCTGATTTATTTCCTGTGCATATTTATCCATCAAAGCTGTCATTTCTTTTTCATGATCAGCCTGACGAGTTTTATGCTCAGCAAGTAAATCTTGGAGTTTCCCATCTTGAATGCCAAATTGTTCACTGTACGTGTCCAGTTTGGTATTCAATACCTTGTTTTCATCTAACGCCTTAAGAAGTGCTGTCATAAAGAAAGGCCAGGATTGTATTATGTACCCCATCTTTTTCTCTATGTTCTTTTGTTCAGCAATTACTTTAAGGTTTCTTAGTATGTGTTCATCAGTTATCATCGTGCATTTAGCATCCCATTCAATACTTTTCAACCAAACATCATAGCTTAAATCATTTTTCATATGTTTATGAATATTGATTAGAGCATTTTTTCTTAGGTCTTCAATTATTTCACAATTATCTGTTACAGATGTATCGCTGCCGCTGGCCATATTTTATACAGTGATTTAATCTCAATACAAAACTCTTTTCTATATTAAGATTAATTGCATGAATTACACAAATATTATTATTGTATATGGAATATAATTTCAACTTAAACAATCTCAGCAGCGGTGCCTCCAATTTGTGGGGATATTTATGGGATAATAATTGTAAACAGAGAGAATTGCCCACGATTTCAATTCTCAGATCCCTAAGAACGTTTATCGTTATAAGTGAAAGGTAAACCATATACCGGTAATTAAAAATCACAAATTGTTATAAAAATAGATATTTATTTCTTAACAATTTAAATAATAATGATGAGTAACATGCATGATAATAATCAATGGAATTCGAGTATAACATGAATATGTAATACAATATGGTAATTTAAAACAAACATTTCCTAATGACTAAGACGTAGTTTAAAATCTACACATTAGGTGTCAAGATTGATTTACGACCCTTTCACAGAGACAAAGAATGTGAAGTTTCAGCGTGCAGATCTATCGTAAAGAAACTTTCAGCTGGCAGTTTAGAAATAACCCTTTCAATGCTGGTTAAACCTCTTCTAGGGATGTAAGATCTACTCCTATGTAATATTAAATAAAAATAATATTTAAATAGTCATAGTCTTTAATCATTTCCTTGATTCATCCAATTAAGAGAAAATCTACATGTTTAATAAGCTGATATTTTATTAATTTGTCTAAACAGATATTTAATCTTATTTATAGCAAATCAACACAGCTGGATAATATCACGATATTCTAATATGTGATTAATCACATAAATACATTATTATTGTTTTTATCTGCAGAATAAAAAGCTTAATTATGTATTTCTTATTTAGCTAAGATTTCTAAATCGAAATCTGATCGTGAATTATTCAGTCATATATCATGCTATTAATTTTAATTAGTTTTAATTAATTCATTAAATGCTAGTATATTTACCAGTTATGTAGATATTTTCTCATCAGATATTCCAAGGTAGCTAAGTGTCATGGGTCTCTTTCTCTGCATGGAGTGTAAGAGTTTCTTGGTTACTCTGATCACCCGATTCTGCCTGGATCTCTCTGAATCTCCCGAGAGTGTTGTAATGTCTCTCTCTTCAATCTTTGAATTTCTCCCTCCCTTGTCTTAACTTTTTAAAGGGGAAATTCCTCTAAGTGATAGCCAATCACCAATGTGGGGTGTGGTTGCCTTCTAGATAATCATTTTAATATTTGGACTCTAGATGGCAGCCTTGTTCCACTACACATACCTATCCAGGAAAGAGTTAACTTTTCCTGGTGGCTATTTTTGACGTAATTTACGTTATCTTTATGTAGCCATAATTTAAATTCACTTGTCAGATCACATGGTCTTTCTCAATTTTGTCCAGACTATGCGTCTGCAAATTCTGCTATAATTCCTAAAATTGATAGTTTGTGAACTAAGTTTCACCTTAAACTATAATGGGACGTTGTACAATATCGAAAGTAAAATTTACTTATTTAATCTTCTCTGTCACCCAGGTCTGGGTTTTTAGAATTTATTATATTCCATTTGCAATTAGACAGTCTGTCTACCCCCATTCTCAATGTCTTATCTATTTGGTTTGTTTATATACAAGACATTCCATTCAGCTTGGGCAAAGCAGTCAGTTTTAGAGAAAGGATAGAAATTTTGTGTCTCTTTGTTAACTTGAAGATACAAAATGGAGTCTGATCTAGACATTTTGATTTCAGAATATACACTTTGTATTTTTATCATAGCACAAAATGTCTGCCGATATAAATACCCTGACACTTTAGACTATGGCCCCATGTTGAAACGCTTGATTTTACCCTGCAAAGACACGAAAGCTGGGTCATTTGGTACTGGCCCTATTTGAACAGTGATACCCCAGATAGCTATGCCATGGAGCCCATTCGTATAACGAAAGACTATGTGAAAGACTTTGGCTCCATGACAATTGAACTGTATGTATGTGATCTGAGCGCTATTCAGTAATAATGTGCGCTCAGACCTAAGCTATCTGGGGATATGTTGACTGTACCTGTTTTATGCAATAGCTGCACAGTTATATATTTTTATGTATTTTATTGTCTTTTGCTACCATGTGGCTAATAAAGTGTTGCCTCTGTCCTTGGATATAATTTGATTACTTCACAATTATCTCCAGGATAGAAGACTCTGTGGAACTGGTTTTGGGCAGAAAAGCCATGCTTCAGTGCTCACAGGACTTTGATCTAACTTTTGACCCACTGGACCAATTTGTATGATTTTGACGTATGTTTGTATTTGGAGTATGCTGATTCTGAAAATGTAAGTTTTATGTGATGCATACTTTTAAAGTTATGAATATTGTGTAAAACTGTGTATTTTCCTGTCCGTGATAATTACATTAACCCATTGTGTAAGGTAATTGTATCACAGGCAGAGGGGAGGATTTTGTGTGGGAGTGTCTGAGTGTATTGTACGTGTTTATTGGTTGTTTTACAAAACCCTGTGGGTGGTACTAATGTGTATATAAGAACAATAAACCCACAGCTCTGTCTGTTCCTGCTTGACCCTCAAGACGGAGCCTTGTCTCGTTCTTGGGGGGATTTATTGTATGCTGTTCCAGTTTGACTGCTAGGAATGTAAACCTATTCATATGGTTTTTCCTATTCGGCTGTTTACTGCATTTGTATGGTTCTCCGGTTCGGTGGATTGGTGTCTACAGTAGCTGCCTGTATATCTGGAAGGGAATATCTCCTAAACGGCTTTTAACCCCTTTTATGCCTGGGGGTGCCGTTACAAGGAGTATCCCAGGGTACCGGGGAATGGGGATTGGCCACAGTCGGGCATAGTCTTACCTGAGTCTCCCGCACTGGTCAAGAATTCTTGTTGTCTCCCTGCTTGCGACCGGGTGGTTACAGGAAGCGCCTCAGTGTTGTAGGAAGGGGCATATGCTGAAGTCATGGGACCCAGGTCGTTGCCCAGTAGAACCTCAGTGGGCAAGTTGTCCATAATCCCCACCCTCACAAGTCCTTTACCCGCACCCCAGTCCAAATGTACTTTAGCCGTTGGTAGTTTGTATACATCCCCTCCAGCCACCCTGACAGCCACGGTGCTTCTGGAGCGCTTATGTTCTGGAACCAGGCGGCCTTGTACCAGTGTGATGGTGGCCCCAGTGTCCCTTAGTGTCAGGATCGGGACAGGGATCCAACACGCAGAGTACAAACAGGTAGTAGGTACGTATACCGGACCTTAGAATGGCCGGACTAACGTAAGGAGTAAGCAAAGAATGGTCTAGAGACAAGCCGAGGTCGAGGGAACGAGAGAGCAGGTAAACGAGAGACAAGCCGGGTCAAAAGGGTAACAGAGGTAAGCAGAGTAGAATAAACAAGCCGGGTCAGAACCAAAGAGTAAAACAGAGGTAAGAGCGCTGAGTGACTAGACTAGCTAGAACCACAACAGGGCAATGAACCAATACACAAAACCTCCTTATATACCCTGGTTCCAGAGAGATGATCACGCCCCCAACGAATCCTGATTCGAGCTCAGGACTGATTGACAGGTCGGAACGGCAAATCGTCATGACGTCGGCTACTAGAGCCGCGTCATAAAAGGAGGCGGATCAGAGGCGTCCGGCGTGTAAACGGCCGAAATGACCGCGAGGAACGAGTGAGTCAGTTCCTCTGAGAGGACGGAATTCTCAGTATCTCACCTCCTCTGAGGTAGAGACAACAGGTACCCTGACAGTACCCCCCCTCTCAGAAACGCCCACCGGGCGGAAGGAACCGGGACGAGACGGAAACCGGGAATGAAAAGCCCTGCGGAGGCGAGGAGCATGCACTTCCTCCTGGACCACCCAGGACCTCTCTTCCGGACCATATCCTTTCCAGTCCACAAGATATTGTAACCTCCCCCGAGAAATACGAGAATCGAGGATGGAGTTGATCTCATACTCCTCCTGGCCCTCAACCTGAACAGATCGAGGAGAGAGTACAGCGGAGGAAAACCTGTTACAAACTAGAGGCTTCAACAAGGAAACATGAAAGGAGTTGGGGATGCGCAAGCCAGGTGGAAGAGCAAGGCGATACGCAACGGGATTAATTTGAGTCAGAACCTTGTAAGGACCAATGAAACGAGGCGCAAATTTCATAGAGGGAACCTTCAAGCGAATATTTCTGGTACTCAACCACACCCTATCCCCTGGAATAAAAACCGGGGCCGCCCTTCTACGCTTGTCTGCGTGTCGTTTGAACAACGTGGAATTATGAAGGAGAATTTGTCGAGTCTGATCCCACAACTTCTTCAAATTGGCAACATGGACATCAACCGACGGTACCCCTTGGGAAGGGGAAACCGAGGGAAGAATAGGAGGATGAAAGCCATAGTTCATGAAGAAGGGGCTAGAATGAGTAGAGTCACAAACGAGATTGTTGTGTGCAAACTCCGCCCAAGGAATCAGACCGACCCAATCATCCTGGTGTTCGGAAACAAAACAACGCAAATATTGCTCAATCTTTTGGTTGGTGCGTTCAGCAGCTCCGTTAGACTGGGGATGATATGCAGTAGAGAAATTCAGTTTGATACCCAATTGAGAACAAAAGGACTTCCAAAAACGGGAAACAAATTGGGAACCTCTATCAGAGACAATTTCGGAGGGTATACCATGTAAACGAAAAATCTCTTTTGCGAATATCTCAGCCAATTCGGGAGAAGACGGAAGTTTAGGTAATGGTACGAAATGAGCCATCTTAGTAAACCTGTCAACCACTGTGAGAATAACAGTCTGTTTTTTAGAAATAGGTAAATCGACAATGAAATCCATAGCCAGACAAGACCATGGTCTCTCGGGGATCTCCAAGGGGTGCAAGAGCCCACAAGGAAGCGTATGAGGTTGTTTAGTCTTCATACAGACCTCACATGCCCCGACGAAATCCTTAATATCCTTACGTAACGAAGGCCACCAGAAATTTTTAGAAATCAAGGAACACGTCTTGCGTATGCCAGGATGCCCAGCCACTTTGCTGTTGTGAAAGCATTGCAACAGTTCTGGTTGAAGTTCAGGAGGAACGAAGTGCCTTGCCCCGGGAACCTGTCTGGGAGCCAGATGCTGCACTTTCATGATCTCGGCAAGCAACGGAGAGTGTATCCTGAGATTCGTGTTGGCGATAATATTGCCCTTGGGAACTACAGATGACAAAACCACCTCAGATACAGTAGAAGGTTCATGTTGGCGAGACAAAGCATCGGCCTTAGAGTTCTTAGAACCAGGTCTATAGGTGAGCACATAATTGAAATGAGTGAGAAATAAGGACCAACGAGCTTGCCTGGCGGATAAGCGCTTGGCTTCCCCAATATAAGACAAGTTTTTGTGATCCGTTAGAATAGTAACAGGGTGCAAGGTCCCTTCCAATAAATGTCTCCACTCCTTTAAGGCCATAATAACCGCTAATAGTTCCCTGTCACCAATGTCATATCTGCTTTCAGGCCCAGACAATTTTTTGGAAAAAAAACCACATGGATGTAATGGTTTATCCACACCTAATCTTTGAGACAAGATAGCACCTATACCCGTCTCCGAGGCGTCTACCTCGAGTAGAAAAGGCAAAGACGTGTCAGGGTGAACCAAAATCGGTGCTGAAGAGAAACGATCCTTGAGTGTTTTGAAAGCAACGAGAGCTTCAGTAGACCAAGTCTTAGTGTCAGCCCCCTGTCTGGTCATATTGGTAATAGGTGCAATAATAGACGAGTAACCTTTAATGAAGCGCCTATAATAATTAGAGAAACCAATAAACCTCTGAATGGCCTTGAGTCCCCTGGGCAAAGGCCAATCTAAAATAGACTGGAGTTTAACCGGATCCATCTTAAACCCGTCCCCAGAAATAACGTACCCAAGGAAGTTTATCTGAGACTGGTCAAAACTACACTTCTCCAATTTGCAGTATAATCCATGTTGTAGAAGTTTGCGCAATACCCTTCTGACTTGTCTGTGATGAGTCTCAATCTCGCTAGAATGTATAAGTATATCATCTAGGTATACGATAACGCAATCATGTTGAAACTCCCTAAGAACCTCATTAATCAGATCCTGAAATACTGCTGGTGCATTACAGAGACCAAAAGGCAATACCCGTAACGGGTATTGAAAGCTGTTTTCCACTCGTCTCCCTGTTGGATTCTCACCAAGTTATACGCACCTCTGAGATCTAACTTGGTGAAAATTTTGGAGCCCTTTAAACGATCAAAGAGCTCAGTAATCAAAGGGATCGGATAGGCATTTCTGATAGTTATTTTATTCAATCCCCGATAATCAATACAAGGCCTTAATGTACCATCTTTCTTATTCACAAAAAAGAACCCGGCCCCGGCAGGGGAGGAGGATCTCCTAATGAATCCCTTATCCAGGTTCTCACGAATATACTCCTCTAAGACTAGGTTCTCCTTAGTAGATAAAGGATATACCGTGCCCCTCGGAGGCATGGTACCGGGCAAGAGTCTGATCTTGCAGTCAAAAGGCCTGTGTGAAGGTAGAGTGTCAGCATTCTTCTTGTCAAAGACTGCCCTTAAATCCAGGTATAGGGGTGGTATTTGTAAGTCAGAAGACTGGGTAGAATTAACCAGTGTGTCAGCTACGCAAACCGGTGAGACCTTCTGTAAGCACCTGTCTCGGCAACCCTGGCCCCAAGAGATTATTTCACCCAATTCCCAATCGATAATGGGGTTATGTTTCTTAAGCCAAGGATACCCTAAGACTATAGGAACAGAAGGGGATGAAATGAGCATAAGAGATATACCCTCCTCGTGTAGGATACCAACAGTTAAGTTAAGAGGTAAGGTCTCATGAGAAATAACAGGTTCAGATTATGGTCTACCATCTATGGCCTCAACGGCCAAGGGTGTGTCCCTTAGCTGGGATGGGATAGAGTGTTTAGTGACAAAGGTTCGGTCAATGAAGCTTTCAGCAGCTCCGGAGTCTATCAACGCCATGGTATTAAGTACTCCCTTCTCCCAAACTAAAGAAACAGGTAGTAGAAGCCTATGATCTTTATACTCATGTATAGAGGACAAGATAGAAACACCCAAGGCCTGTCCTCTGGAGGAACTTAGGTGCGAGCGTTTCCCGGGCGGTTAGGACAATTTAGGCGTAGGTGGCCTCTTGCTCCACAATACATGCACAACCCCTCCCTTCTCCTGTACTGTCTCTCCTCTTCTGAGAGACGAGTATTGCCTATCTGCATAGGTTCTGTAAGCGCTAAAGTTGTAGATTCAGGATTTTGAAATGTGGGAGCTAGTCTAAAGGAAGGTCTACGGGTTCTATCTCGAGTGTTCTGTCTCTGTCTTAACCTTTCATCAATTCGTGAAATAAAAGAAATTAAATCCTCCAAATTTTCAGGAAGCTCTCTTGTGGCAACCTCATCTAGAATTTGGTCTGATAGTCCGTTTAGAAATACGTCCATGTAAGCCTGTTCATTCCACCTGACTTCTGCTGCTAAGGCATAATCAACAAGGGTTTGGTTATGTTGTCTAAGACGTAACAGTAGTCTAGCAGCATTAACCTTTCTACCTGGAGGATCAAAAGTCCTTCTAAAAGCAGTAACAAAGGCATTATAATTATAAACTAACGGATTATCATTCTCCCACAAAGGGTTAGCCCATCTCAAAGCTTTATCAATGAGTAGTGTGATTATAAATCCAACTTTCGCCCTATCTGTAGGGTAGGAGCGAGGTTGTAATTCGAAATGAATACCTATCTGGTTTAAAAAACCTCGACACGTATCCGGAGAGCCACCATAACGTACAGGAGGAGTTATACGAGATGAAGCACCTACTGTGGCTACCTCTAGGCCTGAACTTACAGGAGAGATGGAAGCAGTACGCATCTCTTCTGATTGGTTACTAGAACGAGATAGTAAGGCTTGCAATGCTAGAGCCATCTGGTCCATTCTATGATCCATAGCCTCAAATCTAGAGTCAGGAGAACCGACCTGAGAGTTTGTACCTGCAGGATCCATGGCCCTGTCGTAATGTCAGGATCGGGACAGGGATCCAACACGCAGAGTACAAACAGGTAGTAGGTACGTATACCGGACCTTAGAATGGCCGGACTAACGTAAGGAGTAAGCAAAGAATGGTCTAGAGACAAGCCGAGGTCGAGGGAACGAGAGAGCAGGTAAACGAGAGACAAGCCGGGTCAAAAGGGTAACAGAGGTAAGCAGAGTAGAATAAACAAGCCGGGTCAGAACCAAAGAGTAAAACAGAGGTAAGAGCGCTGAGTGACTAGACTAGCTAGAACCACGACAGGGCAATGAACCAATACACAAAACCTCCTTATATACCCTGGTTCCAGAGAGATGATCACGCCCCCGACGAATCCTGATTCGAGCTCAGGACTGATTGACAGGTCGGAAAGGCAAATCGTCATGACATCGGCTACTAGAGCCGTGTCATAAAAGGAGGCGGATCAGAGGCGTCCGGCGTGTAAATGGCCGAAATGACCGCGAGGAACGAGTGAGTCAGTTCCTCTGAGAGGACGGAATTCTCAGTATCTCACCTCCTCTGAGGTAGAGACAACAGGTACCCTGACACTTAGCCCCTGAGCGGTGCGGCCGTCCAACAATACCTCTTGTCTGTGGTGTTGATGGTTGTCGGTTGCTGCACACACTGGGTCTGCTTCATGTAGGGGTCCCAGGTACTCTTCCATGGGGGTCTCCTTATCAACACAAAGTGCTTGGGCGGGCTGAGTAGATCCAGACGGGGAAGAGTTATAGTTCCGGGGAGGATAGTTGTTATTGAGGGGGCATCTGGCTATGAGGTGCCCAGGCTGTTTGCATTTGAAGCAGGTGGGATGTGGGCGGTCTTGGGAGTAGTTGTTGGGTGGTCCCGTGTATCGGGTAGGTCCTGCTGGCACAGGCGTACAAAACTCCGTCCATGGGCTTGTTTGGTGAATGTCTCTAGGTTCGGTACGAATCACCATTTGGGAGTTAGTGAACTCCTGTAGTTGGGAGTCGCGGTGCTCGTCAGCCAATTTCACGGCTTCGTTGAGGTCACTAGGTCGTCTGTCTTTTAACCATTCCCTGTCTTTTTGATCTAGTCCGTCATAGAAATGCTCCAACCTCATATGCAAGCCTCGTTACCAACCCGCCGATGACATCGACGTAGCTTCAAGAGACTTATAATGTACCTTATATGATGTGCCTTATGTTTCTATTGATTCCTGCATATGTTCAGGTGGCGTTATTTGTATCGATGTGTATTGTACATGTGGTGTTCAACCGTACCAAAAATAAAGAATTAAAAAAAAAAGAAATGCTCCAACAAAAATAATTCCAAAATCTCAGCTGCCGTGACTGCCCGACACCCGTTAATCCAATGGGTGGCAGCCCTTCGCATTCGGTGCGCCCATTCAGCATGTGTGTCATTCGGTTTCTTTTTCGTGCTACAGAACCTCCTGCGATAGGTGCCGGGGGTCCCCGCGTATCGTCTCAGCGGTGTGTCCTTTACCAGCATGTATTGGCCCACCTCCTCTGTGCTAAGGGTCCTGAAGGCTTCCATCGCTCGCCCTGCTAGCTTCCTCGCCAAGATACGAGGCCATTCCTCGGTGGGAATTTGATGAAGCGCACATTGCCTCTCAAAGTAGGCTAAAAATTTGTAGATTCCCATCTCACTTTCCATGAACGGCCTGAACGCTGCAAACGGAATCTTTCGTTGCCCCGTAAGCTCCGTGGGGTTGCTGGATACAGTTGTGGCAGGACCATGCTGGGAGTTCATGGGCTCTAGCTTTTTGTATATCCGCCTCTGACTCAGCCATCAGTTGCTGATCGAGTTCCATAGACGGGTTTGGCCCATATAGTGGGAGCCTTTCCTGAACAATCCTCGTCTTTTCGTCACTAGCCATTACTGGGGTCTCTGCCATTGTTAAGCTCTGGTCCAGCTCGGTCAGGTCAGCAATCAGCTCCCTCCTAGGACGGTTACTTGCGTTTCCACCTCGGCTTTCGAGTAATCCTTCAAGGTGGTGCGCTTTAGTTTATCGTAAGCATTCTCCATCCGCTCTGTATCTCTCCTAGGAATTCCAGGATAATCACTGCCACCAAATGTAACGGTTGCCTCCAGGCTAGCTGGAAGTTGGACCGCTTGTTTATCCCGTTTCCCGAACTCGGAGAGACGAACGCTGCTTCAATCGGCAAAACCTGCAAGTGTTGAATATCCTACTAGCTATAGTTTAGCTAGGATTCACTGTTCACTACAACACGAGTCAAGGCTGCGAGTTGAGGGTAAAACAAACTGGTTTTAATGGCACACATGCATGGCAATTTATACAATGTGTCAGGCCAGAGGATAACCCCTCTGGACCTGATGGTATACTGGACAATGCAATGTCCCAACCAATGAGAGTACAATGTATCTTTTAAAAATGCTCCCTCCCAGCTTGTTGATAATTGGTTTCAACTGTTACACTAACCTAATTATCTCTAAGCGCACGGAAATACCAAGTTTTCTTGTACACTTGAAAATAACATAGAAAAACATAACTTTTATATTTTATTATGAAAATAGCCCATTTGACCATTCGTTAGATAGCTCAGATCTGAGCGCACTTAATATACGAATTGCGCTCAGATCTCACGAATGGTGTACAAGAGTCACATCATTATAGTTTGTTCGTATGGTTTTGTGCAAACGGATGGGACAACCGACACTTCAGCGGGATTCGTGTAAATCATCTGCCAATTATAGTTCCAGAGATCTTACTCCCAGGTCCCGCTGCACACTCGATGACAAAAAGATGGCCGCCGCCTCGTGCTCGGTATACGAACGGCGACCACCTTGGAATAAGTACTTAGCTTGTGGTTAACTGCAGAAACCACAGCTTAATTGGTGACACACGCCAGGGTCTGGGTGGTCAGTTCTTTTGTGCGAGGTTCGGTATTCTGTTCGGGCAATTGTGTACGAATGGTGACCCCCCTGATGATGGCCAATTGGATTTCGGTTAACCACAAACCGCAACTCCCGGGCGGTCAATTGTTGGCACACTCCTGTAACGGGGTGGTCTGCTGTTCGTTAGCTCTTTCGGCGGTTTGTAGGTCAACAAGGTTAACTAGCGGCACACGCCAAGGGCCGGATGGTCGGGCATTTGTATATATGAACGGTTTGCAGAATGGGCTCGTGTGAAACAAAGTAGCAAAAAGGGAACAAAATAACTGTACATATCCAATAGAGGGACTCTCTGTAACAAGTATAATTCTGTTTGTTATTATATGCAAGAATTACTAATATAGTATACTCACAAACAGAGAGCCTGTGACCTGGCTCAGTAACCGAACTCTGTGTAGTTAGGGACTACACTCCCTTCTTCGCAACAGCAGGAATCACAGAATAATGTTAAAAAGATATACTTTATTAAAATATACTATAACAAAACAATAAAAATGCCAAATACCAATGTATATATAGTCTATATAGTCAGATACGCATTTCTCCGATCCCTCGGCTTCCTCAGTCTTGTGTAATAGACTCCTTCAGATCCTGCCGTTTCAATAGCCACCTTTTCATCAGCTGTTGCTCGTTCTGATCAGCACTGTGTTCCATGCCTCGATCAGCTGTTGCTCATTCTAATCAGCACTGTGTTCCATGCCTCGATCAGCTGTTGCTCTTTCTGATCAGCACTGTATTCCATGCCTCGATCAGCTGTTGCTCATTCTGATCAGCACTGTGTTCCATGCCTCGATCAGCTGTTGCTCATTCTGATCAGCACTGTGTTCCATGCCTCGATCAGCTGTTGCTCATTCTGATCAGCACTGTGTTCCATGCCTCGATCAGCTGTTGCTCATTCTGATCAGCACTGTGTTCCATGCCTCGATCAGCTGTTGCTCATTCTGATCAGCACTGTGTTCCATGCCTCGATCAGCTGTTGCTTATTCTAATCAGCACTGTGTTCCATGCCTCAATCAGCTGTTGCTCATTCTGATCAGCACTGTGTTCCATGCCTCGATCAGCTGTTGCTCGTTCTGATCAGCACTGTGTTCCATGCCTCGATCAGCTGTTGCTCGTTCTGATCAGCACTGTGTTCCATGCCTCGATCAGCTGTTGCTCGTTCTAATCAGCACTGTGTTCCATGCCTCGATCAGCTGTTGCTCGTTCTAATCAGCACTGTGTTCCATGCCTCGATCAGCTGTTGCTCGTTCTGATCAGCACTGTGTTCCATGCCTCGATCAGCTGTTGCTCGTTCTGATCAGCACTGTGTTCCATGCCTCGATCAGCTGTTGCTCGTTCTGATCAGCACTGTGTTCCATGCCTCGATCAGCTGTTGCTCGTTCTGATCAGCACTGTGTTCCATGCCTCGATCAGCTGTTGCTCGTTCTAATCAGCACTGTGTTCCATGCCTCGATCAGCTGTTGCTCGTTCTAATCAGCACTGTGTTCCATTCCTCAATCTCATCATTCATTTCCTTCCGTATGAGGTCATTTCCGGTTTCGTATGTGGGGGCATGTCTCTTTGTGGTTCATCATGCGTTTCAAAGTCCGTTCACTTCCTCTGTGAGGCATCATTCTCTCCTCACTATGTATTTCAACCGGAACATATGGGCATATATAAAATATATTAATAGACCAATTAATTTAATGCAATCTCAATTAACCCTAAACAAAGCTCAAATTCAAACCTCATTAAAACGGTTATGTGGGAAGATTTTCTGAAATACCAACCAAAAGAAAAGAATAAACAACTGGAAGGCATCCCATTCACATGCAACTACAGTAATAATAATAATAAAGTAAGGAATATAGTGAAGAAATACTGGCATATTTTAATGAAAGATCCAGTTTTAAAAGAAGTTCTAACAGAGAAAACCAAAGATTAAACATCGAGGAGTCAAAATACAAAGAGTCAATTAGTGAGAAGTTTTTTAAAAGAAGAAAAATCCCCAGTACGCTTAGATAACAACATTGGTTTTTATGGTTGTGGCCAATGTGCTGCATGTAAGAGAACAGGCAATAATAGACGTATAATCAAAGTTTTTAATTCAAACAATAATACCTACAAAGTTAAAGATTTTATCACGTGCTTCACGAACAATGTGGAATTGGAATGTCCATGCGGCCTGAAATATGTTGGCAGAACCACTAGAGCTCTACATATACGTATAGAAGAGCACTCAAGAAATATTTTAAAAAGTTATGAAAATCATAGTGTTTCAGCACTGTAACGGACCGTTTTGCACACAAGAGGTTAAAAAACGTTTAGGCGATATTCCCCTTTTCAGATGCACATGCAGCTACTGCAATCACCAATCTCCCGAATTGCAAACACATGAATACTCAAACTCCCGAACTGCAAACACATGAATTCACCAATCTCCCGAACTGCAAACACATGAATTCACCAATCTCCCGAACTGGAAACACACGAATGCTATAAACAGCCGAACAGGAAAAACCTTACGAACAGCTTACACTCCTGGCAGTCGCACTGTAACAGCATACAATCCAATTTCCCCCAAGAAAGAGACGACACTTCGTTTGAGGGTCAAGCAGAACTGATTTACTGGGGCTACCTGCCCGGCTTTTATGCAGGTCTCCCACTCCCCTAGGGGACCAGATGGAAGACACATTGAAACATATTGGACATTGACCAATCACAAGCTTACAATCCCACAATGCATCACAATCCCTCCTCTCTGTCCTGGAGATAATTGGGAAGTAATCAAATTATCTCCAAGGACAGAGGCAAAACTCCATTAACCACATGGCAGACAAAGGACAATAAAATACATAAAGTTACATACTGTTACATTTATCACATAGAACATACACATTCTACCTATCCCCAGATAGCTTAGATCTGAGTGCACATTATTACCGGATGGCGCTCAGATCACATACATACAGTTCAATCGCCATGGAGCCAAAGTCTTTCATACAGTCTTTCAGTATACGGCTGGGCTCCATGGCATAGCTATCTGGGGTAGCATGGCTTTAACAGTCCGCAGAAAGGCACGAATACGCTTTTCTGCAGGGAAAATAAAAGGTTTTAACTGCCGGGCCATAGTCTAAAGGGAGCAGACGAGGAACCAGGCTCCTCCAGTGGACAGTGGCAAGGCTGGTTTCGCCACAAGCACATTTTAATATCCACCATAACCACAACCCAAAGGGTATGAAATTTATGGGCATAAAAAAATTAAGAAAAACTGGAGAGGAGGGGACTTCAATAAAACCCATAGGTAAAGTAGAAATGGAGTGGATCTACAATCTGAATACTATGACTCCATATGGTCTAAACAATGACTTTGAAATATGCAATTACCCCTGGAATTTGACTCTGATACAGATAGGGATTTTATTATGTATTTTGGACTGAATGTGTTTATTGAGAATAGAATAATCAATGGTATTTTAGATTTTACAACTTAAGATTGAGTTATAAATGTAAATTAATAATTTGTATATATATGGAGTGAATATAAGAATCTTGCATTTTTTAGATGGATAATACGTATAACCGTTTTAATGAGTTTGAGCTTTGTTAAGGGTTAATTGAGATTGCATTAAATTAATTGGTCTATTAATATATTTTATATATACCCATATGTTCTGGTTAAAATACATGGTGAGGAGAGAATGATGCCTCACAGAGGAAGTGAATGGACTTTGAAACGCATGATGAACCACAAAGAGACATGCCCCCACATACGAAACCGGAAATTACCTCATACGGAAGGAAATGAATGATGAGATTGAGGCATGGAACACAGTGCTGATCAGAATGAGCAACAGCTGAATTTCTGTATGATAGTTCAAAGTCCTAGTACCTAATAAACTCCCCCGGATTGAAATGGCCCTATAAGTGTCACAAAAGATGAGTAAATCGAAAGGACAGAGAGAAATAGATAAATGAAATTAAAGTAAGAAGGGTAAGGCAACTAGACTCCCATGCTTTCCCATCCCCCTACCTCCTGTGGACTACCGCCTGAAAGAGAACCCGTAAGCAGAGAATCACAGAGGCCCACACCTAACACTCATGACACGACGAACAGTGCCTAAAACCACACTGCTGAACCCCGATCCGAGCACCCAGTTACAGTGGATCGGCGACATAAGCCCCCTCATAGCCTTCGGATGGAGGACACGGCTAACATGTAAATACGTCAAAGTTAAGATAAAGGCAAAATAATAGTAAAATAATGTAAAAACAGTATGGTGGTTACGATAATAGAGCCATGTCTGGCATGTGGAATGACCCATGAGTCTATCAGGTCTATTATCGTAACCACCATACTGTTTTTACATTATTTTACTATTATTTTGCCTTTATCTTAACTTTGACGTATTTCTGCATAGCTTTATGGCATTAATATGATATCTGTGTAAACCTGTAGTTTGTCAGGAAGGGGGCTAGGTAGAAAGCAATATGTCCATGTAGCTGGTAGCAATTCCATGCCAGGGTATTTTCCTTTTATCGCCTAGGGTATTACGCCCGCGCCTCAAGGCGAACCTCTAACTCTTACCTCTCAATCTCTAAGCAATAGGCCTTTACCACGCAATTGTGTTACTAATGCAGAGGCACGGCAGCCAGTACCTGGGCACTTGACCCGGAAAAGTGAGCCTACCCAACACCGCATAGCATACCTATTTTGCCCAGTAAGCCCAGGTAGCTAACCAGGCTCATGCATTCACTGTAAAGAAACCCCCTTATTGCCACCGACGTTTAAAATGTTGTTATAAGTTAATTTTAAATTACGTTATTATAATGATGAAAATGCATTACCACCACGTGACAGCGTTCTTTGTAACATAGACGTAGGGTAACGTGTATAACCCTGTCGCAATAGCTATACCAATCTAAATGTCTCGTAACTTACCTGCCTATCATCTGTGTTTTACCAACATATCTGTCACACCAGTCTCATATAGGCCTCACCACCCATACTCACACGTGATTGAGTAGCGGGCACTACCCACATCTGATGCCTCGCTCTATACCTTAGATATATGTAAGAACCGCGTCTATTTCAGCTACTCTCATTTAACTTTCCACTGACTAATTAACTGTTTAATTATCTGCTTAATATAAAAATGTGCAGTATACAATGCCACTGTCTACTCTGTATAATACTTGGAATACGCTGTTGTGGCGTTTGTTGCCATGTTATGACCATCTGCACAACAAAAATAAAGAAAAAAAAAAAAATTATATAGCAACATAGATGGCAAAAGTATCAACTCATCATATGCTAAAGAGTAGCTGTAATATATCCAGATTCATCCAGATAAATAAAGTCATGGACATGGAAAGAACCCATAAATCTACTACTTGGTTGGGCAGTCCACCATGTGGCTCCTATGGCTGTGGCAGGTGCGTGGCCTGCAAATATATCTCCAAAGAATCTAAAATAGTGAGTGACAGCACAGGCCAGGGCTCAATTAAAATTTAAAACTTTTTTAATTGCAATACAAAGGGCCTGGTATATTTACTGTCCTGTTCCTGCGGACAAAAATATGTAGGTAAGACATTCAGAGCTTTTAAAGAAAGGATTATGGAGCACGTAAGATCCCCTAAGAATCGCCTTGAGACGATCTCAAAACACCTCAAAGAACACCAACAGGGCGATCCCAGCAATTTGAAGTTCTGTGGCTTGGAGTGGGTTAAGAGACATCCGAGACGTGGAGATTCTGACCAACTACTAAGACAGAGGGAGTCTAGATGGACTTTTAGGCTTAAAACATCACAACCTCTTGGTCTTAACGAGGGGTTTTCTTTTGCCCCTTTTATCTAATTCAATTCACTCTATTTAATTTAATTCAATTTACTATAGAATTATGGCTTATTGCCCTCCTTTATATATAAATAATACTATAGTATCCATCACCAATGGGTCTTTGGATTTTGTAAGACCATTGGGACTAGTGTGATCTTTTGTTTTGATTGATATAACTTTTTTACCTGCTTGTTTATTATTTTATTACCTTTCTACTATATGTCCCCTTCCTTCCCCTCTCCACTCTTCTTCCAAGGTTACTTTCCACGTCTGATTATTTACACTACTCCCAAAAGCAGTGTCAATTGATCATGTATACTATAAATTTATGACATTGGGAGTTCATTACGTTTGAAACATGAAGTGCTATTTAGTATACCAATCTGCCCCTAGGGGGCGCCTGGTAGAACAAACTGAGGTTGTAGTTATATTGTCGGGTTGAAGGGCATTGCGCGCATGCACGGTGATATCCCTACACGCATGCCCGGCCTCTTCTGTGATCTGGCGAAGTGCCGATCTTTGGGACCTCCCACCGTTGAACCGCATTGGCGGTTGAAACAATGATCCAGCCCACTAATTGAAAGTGTACTTTGGCGGCAGGTCTACATAAGGAGGAAGGGGGGTAAGTTGATCATTCTTGCTTACTCGTGCCCTTGAGAAAGGCGATTATTATCGCCGAAACGCGCGTCGGGCTGTGGGTGTTTGTTCACGTTTGCAGACTGTTTCTATGTAGCCTGTTATTACTTAACACGCTACATTTAGGCAGGGATTCTCTTTGTTTGCCGGCTGAATCTCTGCTTTTTGTTCCATATATTTTATATGGAGCAATGAGAACCCTTATATTACTTCTGCTCTCATGATTCGCGTTCTGTTTCGTGAACTCTTCCACCTGCTGTGTTAGCTCTTTAATTTGCTGTGTGTGGGTTTGTGTTGTGTGTTCTATCTCCCCAAGGCGGCCTGTCAGGCCCCGCAGGTCCTCCCGGATCAAGGCCACGTCCGCCGCGATTTTAATGTGAATGATCTCCTTGAAGGCCGTTAGGGTGACTGGAGCGGCGTCTGAGGAGCCATGTGGAGGCGCTGCTCGTGTTGCTGGTTGCCGCACCATTGCTAACGCGTGGTCTTCGCCGTCTTCCTCCGACATCCCATCAGAGAAATCGGAGCAACCGCCATGGAGGGCCGCCATCGCAGACTCCTGGGTGCCATGTGCCTGCCGCCACAGGTCCCCAATGCTTCTCCCCTGCTGGGGTCGGTCGGGCTTCAGCTTTTTAGTTTTCTTGCCCATCAGGTTAGTGTTGGGAGCCTTTAGGGCGCTTTTTTATTTGTGGATCACCTCTGTTTTAGGGTTTTTTTCCCCCGACTTAGAACTTTTTTTCGCCTGAAAAGTCTGCTATATTTTTTTTAACAGCCAATCTGTTACTTTGAGTGATTTATTTGCAAACTATCAATTTATAACACAACCTATTGTGTGTTCAATTGAGCTGGATCCCTCAGTATTCTTCCATATTGATTGGTTAAACAGTCTGGTGTATTTTAGACACGTGGTGTTTAGTTTTTTAATATTTTACTACCATTAAAACTTTATTATTTTTTTGCACCTTGTCGGAGATACAGTCTTTTTGCAAGGTTTATATAGTGTTCTCTTGGGGGTACTGGTTTTCATGGGATTTGCTTTCTGTTCAGGAATGCTTCTCCCTCATTTCCTTATTTTTTGTATCTTTTGTATTATCTAGGGTTAAGCCCTGTTAGTACCCCTGTAACCCTCTCTGTATTTTTTGCCGGATTGTTTTCTGTCTGAAAGTACTGTGTTTATATTCAATTTAGTTCCTTATACTAGTATGCACAGTCATGGACTATAAATATCTTTTATACATATAAAAGTATATTATAAGGCATAGATACCAAAATCCTTGTGTTGTTTTCACGAGCAGGCTTAAGGTTATTTATGGTATAAATCCAGGACTTATAGATTACTTGGGACTTATTGTACACTCCACACTCTACGACTTTGGTCTTATTTTTTATCTTGGACTCTGTGTATTTTAATTTGGACTCTTTATTGAACTAAGGACATTCTATTAAGAATGTTAGGAATGTTATTAATTTACTATTTAACTTTCAACATTTGTACTAATTTTTTCCACATATTTTACTTAATTTTAGCTCCTGGATAACCACACAATACCATATAGTGTACTATTTTTATCCTATGAATAGTGTTTGCACAGTGATAGAAGCAGTGGGCAACTTAAATGGAGGCCAATTTGGATATTAATATGGCATATTAATATTAAACAATATCAGTAAGTATTACGTTACTGAGAGGGTAGTGGATGCATGGATTAACCTTCCAGCTGAAGTGGTAGAGGTTAACACAGTAAAGGAGTTTAAGCATGCGTGGGATAGGCATACGGCTATCCTAACTATAAGATAAGGCCAGGGACTAATGAAAGTATTTAGAAAGTTGGGCAGACTTATCTGCTGTCACATTCTATATCCAACGCCATAAGGTATTTTGGATGTATGCCAATTATACTATGCAAGCACAAGTAACAACAGTGATAAGTGACAGTGCTCAGCTGTCATCAAAATGTATGGATCAACAGTGGAGCAGAGCTGCAGTGAACAACACTCTTGTCGCAACCTTTTATTTAGGGGTGCAGGGGGCCCAATAATCCAGATGGTCTTTAAAACACTCCAACATCCAAAGAGTTCCAAGTTCCTATTTGATATTCCAGCCTTTTTCAGTACTATACTTTTTGCAGTATTCTCTTGGAGTACCACTCACTGCATCTTGTTTACAAGGAGCTCGGTGTTAGAGCAAGGCTGCCGCAGACCGCAGCCCAGCCTCCCTCCTTCTCTATAGAACAGTCGCTCAGATCAATAAACATATAATTCTGAGAATCTATTCCATTTCTGTTCCGCAGACTGCAGCTCCAATCACGAATCTTACTATCGCGTCTTCAGACTAAAGCATGTTGTCTTTACAGCTGGACAGAAAAGGCACCGAAAATCATGCAAAGGCTTTCAACAGCTACCTCTTGGGCCCACCACAGAGCAGCCATATTTCCTTTATTTAACGACAGGTAAAATAAAATATATTACAGCAAACTGATACAGTGACCCATATGGATAAATCCATCTGTAGGAGAGAAAAATTACCAGGAAAACAGGAGGTGGGATGGAGAGTAGGGAAAGAAACTCTGTGAGATATCATCCTCTCATTATTACAAAACATTCATATCATCTAGCCAAAGTCTTAGGATCAGAAGTCAGAAGTATTGGTTATCCTTAACTTTGGCCTAGATTCCCCTTTGGGGGGGATCCAGAGGTTTGATCCAATGGGTTGCTAATGCTCTACTGGCAGTGCGAGTTATTTTATCATCTTGTTCTTATTAGTGCTGACAGGGTCCCTACCCATTCTGCCAGTAGCCAATATATTTAAGGTTTTAAAAAAAATATATATTTGTATTTTATTGGAATTTGTAGACACAGTATACATCAGTATACAAACAAGAAGTTAAGCACATTGTTTAGAGCTAAACTGCAGCAGCGAAATAGAAAATAGAACTAAATAAATGGCAATCAAACACGCAATGTTGTGTTGGTAACAGAAAGTAACAACATGAGTGGACTCACCTAACTCGGACTGGGATCACTGCCAATGAGCTGTGGTAATAGATTAATCGAGGACTGCGGTGTACATTAACCAGAGTCCCTTCTTTCTGAGCCGCAGGCTCAGTCTCTACAAGAATGCCTCTAAGTCTCCCGAGGTGGACAAGGTGAGTATCGTGTGTCCCTGTGGAACTACTAGAGAGCCCTCAACTCCCAGCAGTTCTTGATTGAATGTTCCCGTAGCTTCTTGGCAAACAATTCACAATGGGAGATCACCATAAATTGCCACCGAGTATCCTTTGAATAGTATATTTCCCATTGCTCTAGAGTGGCCATGATGGCGGATCATGCCAGTTTATTTCCACACTGTTTGCTGATCTCACAGGCAGACAGAAAGCAAGCTGTGTCTTTCCATCTCTTCCACTTATGCCAGTGCACCCCAAGAGGATATAGGGTTACCACCTGACCGATATTTTACCTGCACAGACGGTATCTGAGGCTGTCTGGCAGTGCCAGTATTACAAAAATACTGGCTAAGTAATGACTGCTATTTTTCTCTGACAAGAGAGAGAGTGAGAGAGTGGTGAGAGAAATGGAGGAAGAACCATTATTATACATGACAGGTATACAAACAATGACAACACACAGTGACACGCACTGACACACACATTCACAATATCCACCACTATTATATATGACAGGTATACAAACAATGACACACATTCAGTGACACGCACTGACACACACACTCACAATATCCACCACTACTTTACATGACAGGTAAACAAACAATGATACACACACAGTAACACACACACTTACAATATCCACCACTACTATACATGACAGGAAAACAAACAATGACACACATACAGTGACACAAACTGACACACACACTCACAATATCCACCACTATTATACATGACAGGTATACAAACAATGATACACACACAGTGACACGCACTGACACACACACTCACAATATCCGCCACTATTATACATGAAAGGTATACAAACAATGATACACACACAGTGACACGCACTGATACACACACTCACAATAACCACTACTGTTATACATGACAGGTATACAAACAATGATACACAGACAGTGACACGTACTGACATACACACTCACAAGATCCACCACTATTATACATAACAGGTATACAAACATGATACACACGCAGTGACACGCACTGACTCACACAAACACTATCCAACACTATTATACATGACAGGTATACAAACATGATACACACGCAGTGACACGCACTGACTCACACAAACACTATCCAACACTATTATACATGACAGGTATACAAACAATGATACACACACAGTGACACGCACTGACATACACACTCACAAGATCCACCACTAATATACATGACAGGTATACAAAAATGATACACACGCAATGACACGCACTGATACACACACTCACAATAACCACTACTGTTATACATGACAGGTATACAAACAATGATACACACTCAATGACATGCACTGACACACACTCACAGTATCCACCACTATTATACCTGACTGGTATACAAACAATGACAAACGCACAGTACCACACACTGACACACACACTCACACTATCCACGACTATTATACATGACTGGTATACAAACAATGACAAACACACAGTAACACGCACTGACACACACACTCACACTATCCACGACTATTATACATGACAGGTATACTGTGATGGTAGTCACCGTCACTGGCGATGGAAGACATACACTATGCGCTGGTCCCCAGATTCCTTTTGTATTTTGGTCACCCTGTGTCCAATATTGGTGCAGGGTATGTTGAATGTATTGCTTGTCTGTGCCACTTCCTCTCAGAGACACTTCCAGACAAGTTTAAACTAGCTGCTTTGTCCCTCCTCAATCTCCCATCAGCCCTTGCTATTGTCTGACTCCACTCTTCCTTGTACTATAGTGTTTTATACACCACTGTATGTAAATGAGGCTGTTGGGGGCTTAAATGTGTGTGCTATGTCTATTAAAGTTAGTTGCTGTTTTAACCTTCACCATGTGTCACCTGGTGTTTGGTCCAGGGTGGAAAAGGCCCTCAGTGATCCCAGTCAAGCCTCGGCATCTGGGTCTGAAGTGATCCAGGGTTCCTGATAGCTACGAGGAAGCAGACTCAGCGGAGGTACTTGGTTGGAGTACTGGAGCTCCATTTTATCTTCCCTTTAAAGTTAGACTAACCAGGTACCAGACCTCCAATCAGTCTGTGCCTGAGGTAGTCGGGTAACATGTCCCAAAGTATCAATCCATCCTGGCAGCCCTCATAGCCGATCAGTCCGTGGTAGTCTGGTTTGGGCAGGCCAAACTGGGCTTCACGGTCACCCTGTGCCTCTAATAAGCACAAGGTGACTTAGACATAAGAGGGAACTTGGAAGTGGAGAAAGGGAGTTCCCAGTAAATCTGCCATGCCCCCCTTCCCAAACTCAAACCTATCTCTAAATGACTTCACTCTCAGTTGGCCACCATGACACCCACACACTCCAACCTTGTGTCTCTAGCTCAGGATAGTTTCCAGCACATTTTTCCCCCTTTGGAAGGAGACCAATACAGGAGACTCCAGATGAGTTGACTAATTATTTCCCAGGAACAGAGAGGCAAACATAAGAATATAAAACATAAAAATACCCCGAAACATCATAAAAATATATAATAACCCCACAAATAATACATCTTTAAATAGCCCTGATCTGAGTGCCCAGGTTCTCCAAATAGTGCTCAGATCCAGCGTAGGGGAAACGCCACCGTGTTAAAGTACTGACTGGCCACACACGTGGTCCTATGCCCAAAACAGTTCCAGAGTGTTCCAGGGTGGTGCTTTGGCCGGTCAACTTTCAGGAGCTTCTGTGTCCGAAATATAGGGTGCTTCGGCTGGCTCTTAGGTAGAGTTTCTTCCCCTTAGTCTCAGACACCTTTCCTCCATAAAACGCTCTCCTGGCAGGTTGCAAAGTCATTTAAAATCCCGGACCTAGATGTCCGGGAGCCGCACAGTCACCTCATGCCAAAAACAGTTCCATAACATTAGTGGCTAAGTCGCGCTGAGATGACCGGGAACTCACGAAGTCCAAATGCCAAATTTAGTTCCATAATGATTGCGGCAATGTACTGCAGAGGACAACTGTGAACAGCAGCCAGGGAGCTAGTGTTCGGTTCCATTTGAAGGAAGTGAAAGTACCAAACCAGGAGGACCCAGGAAAATCTGCTAATGGCGGCTGGTGAAGTTTAACTCCCAAACAGGGTCTTTGGATACGGCTCCTCCAGGAGCTCGTGGCATAGGCACATTTGCCACACAAGTCACTAGTTTTATTTCTCCGTCCTGGTCAACAGGGAAAGATGGGTGCTCTGTACTCCCAGCAGGATCCTGCTTCCCACCTACCTCACATCAATCACTTGTTTTATAGGTTATCGCAGAATAATTTACACCTGGAGATTCTGAGGACTGTAACTCTAATCACTGTAAATAGTGATGTCGCGAACTGCGAACGCGAACTTCCGCAAATGTTTGCGAACGGGCGAACCTGGCGAACCGCCATAGACTTCAATAGGCAGGCGAATTTTAAAACCCACAGGGACTCTTTCTGGCCACAATAGTGATGGAAAAGTTGTTTCAAGGGGATTAACACCTGGACTGTGGCATGCCGGAGGGGGATCCATGGCAAAACTCCCATGGAAAATTACATAGTTGATGCAGAGTCTGGTTTTAATCCATAAAGGGCAGAAATCACCTAACATTCCTAAATTGTTTGAAATAACGTGCTTTAAAATATCAGGTATGATGTTGCATCGATCAGGTAGTGTAAGGGTTACGCCCGCTTCACAGTGACAGACCAAACTCCCCGTTTAACGCACCGCAAACAACTGCAAACAGTCCATTTGCACAACCACAAACTCCCCATTTGCACAAGGTTGGATACCAAGCTAGCCATGTCCCGTTCCTTGTCCTCACTGATGTCATTGAAGGTCTCTTCCTCCACCCAGCCACGTAGAACACCAAGGGTCCCCGAAAGGTGGCAACAAGCCCCCTGTATTTCTTTTTTAAATGTACACTACTGTTACACCAGATATGAGTTGCACTGGTGTGACACTGTGCGCTGGCATGCCCTCAAACGCACACGTGTGAAGGAAACTGACTGCTATTATATTACAGTCAAAAAAGTTGTTGTTTTTTTAAATGTAAGCTATTGTGCCCCCAAAACGTTCGTGTGTGGGGGTGCTAGAATGACGTGGGCCAATGGGAGCCTGAATCAACTTTTGGCTCCCACTGCCCCTTTAAGAGCGAGCTCGTGACTCGAGCCGTGCTCCTAGTGCCAGGCGGGCCACGTGACCGATCACTGCGGTCAGTGCACGCGGCTAAGTCAGAAGAGGAGATCAAGCCGCATGCGGCTCGTGTGGAGGCAGGAGTGATTCAGCCATGCGCGGCTCAAGCTTAGGAGCCATGTCGGTCCCAGGATAAGGTAAATACAGCCACAACCACTTATCCCAATCACACACCTTTCCTAACGTCCTATCCCATTAAAAGCATATTACCGCGTATTTAATAAAACAGATAGACCCCCTACTTCATCCAGGTTACCGATTGATGGTTCGATATTCTGAGCCCTCTCTGATTTACTGTACACGACTATTCGATATTCCCACTGTAGCGGAGAGCCGATCTTGCACAGCTATTCTCCACTAGAGATTCCAGTGAGGCTCAGGAACAAGGTGATGTTAAGTCCATAGGCAAGGTTTCCAGCAGGTAAAGTAATACAGCAGTATCCCCATCGCAATCCCAATAACTGGACGACACACAGTTTCAGGAGTAGACTGACAAGCTTTATTCCACAGTTCCTTATAAAGCCCTCTCCCATGCAAGGGAGGAGGTTCTAACACTTAAGACATTATCCAATCTCTAAGTAGTAACCTCCCACAGATCTCCTCCCCTCCTCTAGCATCATAATCCCCTTATTGTGTACACAGTTTTCCCCGAGTTTTGGATGTACCCTAAATACTTGGGGTACATCCACAAATCCAACATCCCCAGATAGCTCTATTCTGGGGGACCAACATACTTAAGAATTAGCCCATTCGGATGAATGGTTCGTGAGATATGGGGTTCCAAAGATTTGACCGACCGCATGGGTAAAGTATCCGAAAACAGTTCCATGCATTTTGGCCCTGCGGTCGGTCACAAACAAGGGAATGAAAACAGGCGAATTGCCTGTGTTATAGAGCCTGGAGAGGGTTTGAATGAATTCCCTTGTTTATGGGGCTCTTTCTACCGAACGGCGGGTCATTCGGTAGTTTCCATACGAATTTCTGGAAGTATGGAGGTCTCAGTGGTGTTTGCCTAGTCAAGTGTCCGATTTTAGTTCCAGACACTCGACGGCAAAACACCGCTGTTCGGTAGTTTAAGATGGCCGCCGCCACGTGTTTGTTTCCCGAATGGCGGCCACCCAGAGGACAAAGACCACACTGCACTGATTGCCAATTACCTGTTTGCAACATTGTTGCAAACTGTAATTGGAGGCACACTCATTCCTGGGTGGTCTGGTTGTTCGGTAGTTTCATTCCCTTGTTTTATTTTGAATGATTCTACCGAACAACTAGAGGAATACAATTCTTTACATACATTTAACTGTCATTATACCCGGATACCATGCTTTCTATACATGTACATACACATTAAACCAGCCATATGACCAAATACACTTATTCTCATACATGTCGTGGGACAGCCCGGTACCAATCCGCTACACTGCTCCCCCTTGCCCACAAGCCGGCATACACAGTCTGATCCAACACGGATCGGCTTGGGGATGTCCGGGGGCTCACGGATCATTTCTCTAAGTCAGTTTGTCTTGACAACCCGTCAGCATTTCCATTCTGCTTACCCGGCCGGTACTGGATATTAAAGTCAAAAGGCTGTAGCGCCAAACTCCAGCGCAGCAGCCTGGCGTTGTCTCCAGCCACCCGGTTCAGCCAGACTAACGGGTTGTGATCCGTGAGCAAGGAAAAGGGCTGTCCATATAAATAGGGTTGTAGCTTCTTTAGGGCCCACACCACAGCCAGGCATTCCTTTTCGATGGCGGCGTAGCTTACTTCTCGAGGTAACAGTTTGCGACTGATGTAAGCCACTGGATGTTCCCCGCCATCGGCCCCGACTTGACTCAGTACTGCCCCCAATCCAAACATAGAAGCGTCTGTGTGAACAAGAAAACGTTTAGTTGGATTGGGAGCTGCCAAGACAGGGGCATTTATCAGTGCATTTTTCAATTGTTGGAATGCCTGCTCACAGTCCGGGGTCCAGTTTACTTGGCGGGGAAGGTTCTTACGGGTCAGGTCAGTGAGGGGTTTGGCCAGGGCGCTATAATTGGGAACAAACTTCCGGTAATACCCTGCTGTCCCTAGAAACGCTAAAACCTGGGTCTTAGTCCTAGGGGTGGGCCACTGGGCTACAGCCTCTACTTTGGCGGGTTCGGGTTTTTGTTTACCGCACCCTACTCTATGTCCCAGGTATTGTACCTCAGCCATGCCGATACTACACTTGGCCGGCTTCAAGGTCAGACCTGCTTCCCTTATCCTATCTAGTACAGCTCCGATGTGAGCTAAGTGTTCCTGCCACGTATTGCTAAAAATAGCAATATCGTCCAGGTAGGCACATGTATAGTCCTGGAATCCATCTAGGAGTCGATCCACCATCCTTTGGAAGGTGGCTGGGGCGTTTTTCATCCCAAATGGCATGACCTTAAACTGGTACAAGCCAAATGGGGTGACAAAGGCCGACTTCGGGATGGCGTCTGGGGCCAGGGGGATTTGCCAATACCCTTTACACAAGTCAATAGTGGTGAGGTATTGGCCCCTGGCCATTCTGTCCAGTAACTCGTCTATCCGGGGCATCGGATAGGCGTCAGATACAGTCTTCTCGTTCAATCTCCTATAGTCCACGCAGAAGCGGGTCGTACCGTCTCGCTTTGGTACGAGGACTACAGGAGATGCCCAATGACTGTCTGAGGGTTCAATCACCCCCAGTTGGAGCATTTCGTCGATCTCCTTACGCATGTTTGCCCGTACCGCTTCTGGAATGCGGTATGGCGTCTGGCGCATGGGTAGTTGCCCTGGGGTCTCGACCCGGTGAGTTGCCAGAGGCGTGTATCCAGGTACATTAGAGAACGTGTCGCGTTTCTCTTCCAATAGTTGCTGTACCTCGATCCGCTCCTGTGGGCTCAGCCGATCTCCCAGCGTAACCTCTCCTAAATCTCCGGACAGCTGCCCATCCCCCAGCAAATCGGGGAGGGGTAAGCTGTCAAACTCTTCCGTGTTAGGGGCACAGATGGCGGTTACCTCCTCAGTACGCTCGTGGTAGGGCTTCAGCATGTTCACATGGAGCATGCGTCGCCCCCCAGTCCCTGTGCAGGGGCCGATAATATAGGTGGTATCGCATCTTTGCTCCACCACCTTATATGGGCCCTGCCAGGCGGCCTGTAACTTATCATGTCGGACCGGTTTTAAAATTAGTACCTTCTGCCCGACCTGAAAGCTACGGTCCCTGGCTCCCCGATCATACCATGTACGCTGGCGGGTCTGGGCCTCCTGAAGGTTTTCCCGTACCGTCTTGGTCAACGCTTCTAGGCGGTCCCGAAAGGCCAACACATATGGTAGGATGGGAGTGCCATCTGTGCTCCGGTCTCCCTCCCAATGCTCTCTAATAAGATCCAATGGGCCTCGGACCCTCCTTCCAAACAATAATTCAAACGGGGAGAACCCTGTGGATTCCTGCGGCACCTCCCGGTATGCAAATAGGAGGTGCGGCAGGAATCGTTCCCAGTCCTTGTGGGTCTCTGCGAAGGTTCGGAGCATCTGCTTCAAGGTACCATTGAATCGTTCGCAGAGCCCGTTCGTCTGGGGGTGGTAAGGGGCGCTGATAATAGGCTTAATGCCACAGATCCTCCAGAGGTGTTGGGTGAATTCTGCGGTAAACTGGGTACCCTGATCCGAGATAATCTCCCTGGGTAATCCCATCCGGGAGAATATCCGCATGAGGGCATCCGCGACCGTCTCAGCGTGGATGTTGGTCAGAGCCACTGCTTCTGGATACCTGGTGGCATAATCTACGACCGTTAAAATATACCGTTTTCCTGACGGGCTAACTTTATTGAGGGGGCCTATCAGATCCACCGCTATTCGGCTAAAAGGTTCCTCTATTATGGGTAAGGGGTGAAGTTTAGCCTTCCTGCGATCCCCCCTTTTTCCCACTCTCTGGCAGGTATCGCAAGTCGTGCAATATCTGCGTACTTCCTGGCTAATCCCTGGCCAGAAGAAACTCTGGGTTAGTCTGTACCTGGTGCGACTAACCCCTAGATGTCCGGATAGCGGAATATCATGCGCTATCCGGAGTAATTCAGCCCGGTACCGCTGTGGTACCACTAATTGTCTCCTCGCTATCGGGTCTAACCCCGTAATCTGTTTGGTTGTTTCCCTGTATAAAAGTTGTTTATCCCAGATAAACTTCTCTCCCTCCGCCCCGGGGGAACCCGTGCCAACCTTGTCCCTATACACCTGAAGCGTGGGGTCTGTTGCGACTTCAGCTACAAATTCATTAGGTGGAGCCCAGGGGACACATTCTAGAGGGGGGGTAGGGTTGCTTACCTGGACCTCCGGCAGTGTGTTGTGGTCCTGGGTGCGGGCCTGTTGTCGGGTGACTACAGGGTTGACCTCTCCTGTGGTGGGTGACTGGGGCTCAAAAGCAGAAGTGAGCCTCCCCAGATCGTTCCCCAATAAAACCTCCGCCGGTAAATGTGGCATCAACCCCACCTCCACTTCCCCTGCCCCCACTCCCCAATGTAAATGTACCCTTGCTGTAGGTAGCCGGTACACTGCTCCCCCAGCTACCCGGACGGCAACAGTTTTGTTCAGTTTTGCCTGATCTGAAATCAGGTGGCTCTGTACCAAAGTGATGGTGGCTCCCGAATCTCGTAATCCCCGGACTGCTGTACCATTCAGATATACCGTCTGTCGATGGTGCCGTAGATTATCCACATTGGCCTGGACCGGATCTGCCTCGTGCATTACCTCCCATTGTTCCACAGTAGTAATGGGGACTGCGGAACCATATGGGGTGGTGACTAGGTCCTGGTAGTGGTGGGCTGCGGCCGCCCTGGGTGGAGGTGGGCCTGGACGAATCCAGGTGGAACGGTCCCGTAGCTGTGGGCATTCCCTTTTATAATGTCCCCACTTCTGGCAGTGATGACAGGGGCCAGCGGTGGGTTGTCGGAACCGGGGCTGTGCAGCGGGTGGTGGAGGTGGTGGTAGCGGTCTCGGTGGAGCTGGGGTGTAGTTGTTTCCCCCGAATGTTTTAAAGGTTGCTTTTGGAGCTGCAGGTTTTTGTGACCTGCGTGCATCCAGGTAGTCATCCGCTTTCCTAGCCGCCTCGGTAAGGGAAGTAGGGTTTCTGTCCCTTACCCATTCCTGGACCTCATTGGTTACTCCCTCATAGAACTGCTCCATCAGCAACATTTGTATTACATCCTCCATAGAACGTGCCTTGCTAGCTTGCACCCACCCGAGCGCTGCCCCCTGTAATCGGCATGCCCACTCTGCGTGCGAGTCCTTCTCTGTTTTCTTTAGATCCCGGAACCTCCGCCGGTATGCCTCGGGTGTTATAGCATACCTGGCGAGTATAATTTCTTTCACTTTACTGTAATTCCTTATTTCGTCATTAGGTACAGTCCGATATGCCTCTGCTGCCCTCCCGGTTAACCTTCCGGCCAAAATAGGTACCCAGTCCTCTGCGTTAATTTTATGCAGTGCACACAGTCTTTCAAAGTCTTGCAGGAAAGCGTCTATATCTTCCTCTGCCTCCACATATGTTTTAAAAGCCTGGTATGGTATTTTAGGCTTACCTTCCTGTGGCACATTAATTGCAGAGCTTTGTTCTGGTGCCTGTGTCCTTAGGATGAATTCTTGTACCTCGGCCATTGTCCTGGTAACAATTTCTGTTGGGGGGTTTTCCCCATAAAAGGATAGCCTGAACTGAACCTGCCTCTGGAATTCCGATCCTTGTGGTGTTCCTCCCGGCTCCCTCTGTGCCGGAACTGAATCGCCCTCCATTCTGTACTCTGCCATGAGTTCTGTAACAAGTACTGCTTTCTTCTTATTGCTGGCTTGTATACCCCTTGCCTCTAGGAGGTCCTTTAGCGTGGAGCGTTTTAGCGCAGAAAAATCAATCTCCATCCGTACTCCATTTACGCTTGTTCCTCTGTGAGTTTGGATCCCAGCGCTGCCACCAATGTAGCGGAGAGCCGATCTTGCACAGCTATTCTCCACTAGAGATTCCAGTGAGGCTCAGGAACAAGGTGATGTTAAGTCCATAGGCAAGGTTTCCAGCAGGTAAAGTAATACAGCAGTATCCCCATCGCAATCCCAATAACTGGACGACACACAGTTTCAGGAGTAGACTGACAAGCTTTATTCCACAGTTCCTTATAAAGCCCTCTCCCATGCAAGGGAGGAGGTTCTAACACTTAAGACATTATCCAATCTCTAAGTAGTAACCTCCCACAGATCTCCTCCCCTCCTCTAGCATCATAATCCCCTTATTGTGTACACAGTTTTCCCCGAGTTTTGGATGTACCCTAAATACTTGGGGTACATCCACAAATCCAACATCCCCAGATAGCTCTATTCTGGGGGACCAACATACTTAAGAATTAGCCCATTCGGATGAATGGTTCGTGAGATATGGGGTTCCAAAGATTTGACCGACCGCATGGGTAAAGTATCCGAAAACAGTTCCATGCATTTTGGCCCTGCGGTCGGTCACAAACAAGGGAATGAAAACAGGCGAATTGCCTGTGTTATAGAGCCTGGAGAGGGTTTGAATGAATTCCCTTGTTTATGGGGCTCTTTCTACCGAACGGCGGGTCATTCGGTAGTTTCCATACGAATTTCTGGAAGTATGGAGGTCTCAGTGGTGTTTGCCTAGTCAAGTGTCCGATTTTAGTTCCAGACACTCGACGGCAAAACACCGCTGTTCGGTAGTTTAAGATGGCCGCCGCCACGTGTTTGTTTCCCGAATGGCGGCCACCCAGAGGACAAAGACCACACTGCACTGATTGCCAATTACCTGTTTGCAACATTGTTGCAAACTGTAATTGGAGGCACACTCATTCCTGGGTGGTCTGGTTGTTCGGTAGTTTCATTCCCTTGTTTTATTTTGAATGATTCTACCGAACAACTAGAGGAATACAATTCTTTACATACATTTAACTGTCATTATACCCGGATACCATGCTTTCTATACATGTACATACACATTAAACCAGCCATATGACCAAATACACTTATTCTCATACATGTCGTGGGACAGCCCGGTACCAATCCGCTACACCCACAAATTTTATATAGCATTGTGACAAACTGCCATTTGCCACTGGGCATTGTAGAAAACGTATGGCTAGCCTCCTGCCCTACGACTATGGTCCCGGGACATATTGCACGTTAAAAACTATATCTGGGCTTAATGGATTTTTATTATGCTGTCTCTGGCTCTTTAATTGGGCTGTACAGAGACTATGGACACCTGGAAAATGTGTAACTGCCTTGCTGAGATTCGGTGTTAAAAACCGTTCGTGTCTTTTAACATTCCCTTTGTCTCAGTGTCTGGGTGGCCGCCATTTCGGGACTTTACACGTGTTCGCGGCCATCTTGCGCACGGACAGCGGTGTTTGCCTTTGGTCGCGTGGAACTAAAAAGGGATATGTAAACAGGCGAACACCGCTGAGTCCTCCAGACCTCCGTAAATTCGCACTGGAACTACCGAACGTTCCGCCGTTCGGTAGAAAGACTGAATAGACTATGGGGATTCTAGCGACCACTGAGATTCGACTGCATGGCACGAATTTCATATCCTTTCACTGTACGAACGGGGACCGACCGCAAGGCCAAAACTTATGGAACTCTTTTCGGCTAGTTGGTCTGTGCGGCCGGTCAAATCTTTGGAACCCTATAACTCCCGAACCGTTTTTCCGAATGAACTGATTTTTGGATATGTTGTCCCCCTGAATAAGAGCTATCAAGCGGTTTAAAGGTGTACCCCCTGTTTTGGGGGTATATACAGAACTTGGGTAAAAATGTGTACAGTATAATTGTGTTAATTGGTTATCTGAGGGGAGGGGATGTGTGGGTTGAACCTTGTATGTAATTGGTTATTTTCAACCTCCCACTGGGTGTGTTCTATTTGTACCTGACTGTAATAAAAAGCAGGCTGGGTATTCGGGTCCTCAGTTCTTCTTGACCCTTCAAAACGTAGCCTCGTCTCGTTCTTGGAAGGGGATTATTTGGGTATATTATTCTGCTCCTTTTTACAGCTGAACCTGACTCTCGCTCTGGATATCGTGGATGGGATTACATCAGCTTTACTTTCTCCACAGCAGCTTGCAGGGAAAAGGACGTCTCCAACGGCTGATACCCTCTCACTACCTGGGTAGCCGTTACAAGCATTTTATGTTTGTTTGAGACCACCTTAAAAATATTGGATATCGCTAAAAATCATGATCACTATATACTTTCTCTACAAACCGCTAGAACAAACCAAACTACTCATCCATCCGCTATACCACTGTGGCGAAACCAACCTCGCCACTGGGCCCTGGAGAAGCCTGTTTGCCCGCCTCCTACCTACTGACTATGGCCCCTGGGTTATTTGGGGCACATTGTACTGTATATTGCTGCTACTGGCCCTTTTAACAGCATCTATGGACATATTGGGACTTTTGGGACTACTGTCCCTTTAAGACTGTGCTACATATTCTAGTGTACTGCCTGTAATATTATATGTGTATTTGTGTGTTAAGCTTAACCTGGGATATGTATGCAGCATTCACCTGATTGTTCGGTAGAATCACTCCATTCATTATATTGAGTGAAACTACCGAACAACCAGACCACCCAGGAATAAGTGTGCCTCCAATTACAGTTTGCAACAATGTTGCAAACGGGTAATTGGCAATCAGTGTAATGTATTCTTTGTCCTCTGGGTGGCCGCCATTCGGGAAACAAACACGTGGCGGCGGCCATCTTAAACTACCGAACAGCGGTGTTTTGCCGTCGAGTGTCTGGAACTAAAATCGGACACTTGACTAGGCAAACACCGCTGAGACCTCCATACTTCCAGAAATTCGTATAAAAACTACCGAATGGCCCGCCGTTCGGTAGAAAGAACCCCTCAAACAAGGGAATTCATTCAAACCCTCTCCAGGCTCTATAACACAGGCAATTCGCCTGTTTTCATTCCCTTGTTTGTGACCGACCGCAGGGCCAAAATGCATGGAACTGTTTTCGGATACTTTACCCATGCGGTCGGTCAAATCTTTGGAACCCCATATCTCCCGAACCATTCATCCGAATGACTTGAATTTTGGATATGTTGTCCCCCTGAATAAGGGTGTACCCCCGGGTTTTGGGGTACATCCAGAACTTGGCTGAAAAGGTGTACCGGATAATTGGGTTTAATGTTATCTGAGGGGAGGGGATGTGTGGGCTGAACCATGTATGTGATTGGTTATTTTATGCCTCCCCCTGGGTGTGGCCTGTATGTGTATTATTGTAATAAAAGCCAGGCTGGATGAGACAGTCCAGAGTTCCTGTTTTACCCTCAAAGTGATGTGTCGTCTCATTATTGGGGGGAAGGATTTATTGCATGCTGTTCCAGTTGACTGCTAGGAGTACAAGCCTATTCGTATGGTTCCTATTCAATGGTCTACAGCATTCATATGCTTGGGAGAATTTAAAAGGTTTCTCGGATTCGGTGATTGTGGTGTCTGCCAGAGTGCTTGGAGTCCTCAGGAAGCACTAGGAGCATCCATTAACGGAGGTACCCAGTCGGGGTGCCAGGTGATCCGTTACAACCACTTTATCCCACCTAGAACTAGTGCCCAGTTAAAGTACTTGACTCTTACTTACCCACACTCAGTCATGCCACACACATTTCGACACTACTCTCACTGAATCCCTCTGACTATGGCTAAATTCATCTTCTACATCAGAACACTACTCCTTAGATTGGGTTGTATCCATGTCTCGGGTCTCCTTCAACACTGACACTCCAGTGCATATTATTAAAAGATTGGGCAGATGGAAATCCTCAGTCTACAACCGATATATTCCTCATCCCGAGAAAGAAATGAGGAAAGCTTTTAAAAGTTTGGCTTTGTAAATTTGATGCAATAAGTGTGTTTTTCTTTAATACGTTTTCACCCTCTTTGCATGAACCCGATTTACATATATAACGAATATGTTTCTGAACATATATATTATATTATTCACTCACTCACTCACTCACTCTCTGGGCCGGCCTAAGACATCATGCTGCCTAGGTCCAACGATAAATGACTATGGGGGATAATGTATAATAAACACAGGTTACTGGCTATGGGGGGATGATGTATAATAAACACAGGTTACAGGCTATGGGAGGGATAATGTATAATAAACACAGGTTACTGGCTATGGGAGGATAATGTATAATAAACACAGGTTACTGGCTATGGGATAATGTATAATAAACACAGGTTACTGGCTATGGGAGGATAATGTATAATAAACACAGGTTACTGGCTATGGGGGGATAATGTATAATAAACACAGGTTACTGGCTATGGTAGGATAATGTATAATAAACACAGGTTATTGGCTATGGGAGGGATAATGTATAATAAACACAGGTTACTGGCTATGGGAGGGATAATGTATAATAAACACAGGTTACTGGTTGTGGGGGTATAATGTATAATAAACACAGGTTACTGGCTATGGGAGGATAATGTATAATAAACACAGGTTATTGGCTATGGGGGGATAATGTATAATAAACACAGGTTACTGGCTATGGGAGGGATAATGTATAATAAACACAGGTTACTGGTTGTGGGGGTATAATGTATAATAAACACAGGTTACTGGTTGTGGGGGGATAATGTATAATAAACACAGGTTACTGGCTATGGGGGAGATAATGTATAATAAGCACAGGTTACTGGCTATGGGGGGGATAATGTATAATAAACACAGGTTACTGGCTATGGAGGGATAATGTATAATAAACACAGGTTACTGGCCATGGGAGGATAATGTATAATAAACACAAGTTACTGGCTATGGGAGGATAATGTATAATAAACACAGGTTACTGGTTGTGGGGGGATAATGTATAATAAACACAGGTTACTGGCTATGGGGGATAATGTATAATAAACACAGGTTACTAGCTATGGAGGATAATGTATAATAAACACAAACACAAAAAAAAAGAATTTAAAAAAAAGAATGCAGCTTCAGAATTATTCTAAATTGTATGCTGTCTAGGAGGTGGGAGGGTCTGGGAGGGAGTGTCTGCTGCTGATTGGCTGGAATGTGTCTGCTGACTGTGAGGTACAGGGTCAAAGTTTACTCAATGATGACGAATAGGGGCGGACCGAACATTGCATATGTTCGCCATCTGTGGCGAACGCGAACACGCTATGTTCGCCAGGAACTATTCGCCAGCGAACCGTTCGGGACATCACTAACTGTAAAGTTCCCGTTTCCCTTAATTTACTAATTGGTGTTAATAGCTGCACTGAATTTTGTTATGTTTGGAAGTAGATCCATTATATTTGCTTCTGAACATAACTGTCCTCAGATTGCGTCTGAACATATCCTCAGACAGCAGATCAATTTCTTTAAGGTTAGTGTCAAAAACAGAGTGGTGCAAGGATTTATTGCTACACAGACAAAAAATGCATGTTGCTCCCCCTACCAAAAAAATGCGTCTTCACCTGTGAGTCTTGTTACTTCCTTTTTTAATTTCTTACCCCTTCAGTGTTTCTTTTCCCCTCCTTTGAATGTCTTGTCCAATGTCTTGCCCCCTTTGTTGTCTCTTACCACAACCCCCCTTGCCACACAGTCATACAACCTACACATACAGGTGCACTGCCATACAAACAAGCATGCACCAGTCGGAAGCTCGGCTGAGCAGAGGTGCTAAAGCTTGGCCACGCTATAGTCACCCGAGCATTGCGCATTCTGGGCAGAAAGGATTGATGTGGCATGATGTCAGATGGGGCATGGAAACACTCGAGAGAGCTTCAATTGGCGCTGGTTTTAAGGTAAGTTTTTATTTTATTTACAAGGTTTGTAGTTGAAAATGGGTGGACATAGTTATTAGTGCCTATAACAGATACCCTGTTTATTGCCTAGCCATCAGACTTATAACATTGCTAATAGTTGAACTCACAATCCTATAACCCCAACATACGAATTGGAAATGAACAGCCCTGTTAATTTGTTTATAACTGAACAAACTGTTGAATAGACTGTAGAACAAGAGACCACCCAGACCAGTCGTGTGCCGCCAATTGACTAATTCACTCTGTGCCAAACCGCAACTTCAACATTCTAAGTGGTTCAATAGGTGGCCGTCGATTCATATGCACAAACACGTGGCGGTGACCATCTTGTTTTGTGAAACGCGTCCAGCCGCGTTTGGTCGTCGAGTGTCTGGAACTATTTTCGGACACTTGAACTCCCGAACACCGCTGAGACTTCCATGACCACTTAGATTCGTGCCTATTCATATGAAAGAGGCGGCGTTCGGTAAAAGTATTGTACGAACGAGGCGGCACGCGACCATCAAACTTACGAACACTGTTGGAGTTGGTTGTTAGGTATTTTTAAACATACAAAAAGGGAAAGGCCGCACCAGCTGAATGCATGGAACTATTTTGGGCAGGAGTCCCGTGTGCGGGTGGGCAGAAATGGGACTTAGTATTGTCGTGGATCAAAACAAAGGTTTGATACATTTGTGTATCTGCCCCTTTCCAAATCAGTTATATAGTGCGTGCACGCTTCCTGAGTAATTCACACCAGACAGTTTCTAGGTTAATGAAAAAGTCAGGAATGTTTAGTCCAGGGGCTGCATAATATGCATAATTATAGATAACAGAAGAAAATACATCAATAATTGGTTAGGTGTTAAGAGGTTCATCAATTGCTCATCCTACCGGGTGTGACGTCACTGACGTCATGGAGCTCTCCTCCAGATTCCAGCGCCATCTTGTTAATTAAAAGGTGTTAGTCAATGACAGGGGAAACTCCCCAGCGGCCATCTTAAGTAGATTACTATTAATATTGGTTATAGCTATGCAGAGTAAACAGGCATTTTACAAGAATTTAGTAGAGTTAATATTCTGTCCACAACAGTCCCCCCTTATTAACGATGTACACAACTACGCTCTATCCCTAGTACAATCCCTAGTAGGCTGCTACTCATCTTGTCAAACAGGTTTTCTTGAACTCTTCACTGCGCTACGACCTGAAATGGCTAGTCCACAACAGACTTTTTACCCGTAAGACAAGATGCTGTCCCTGTAGTGTCCCTAAAGAGGGGTAATTGTATACTTAGTGTGGTGGGAATGAAGAGGTGTATGTGGTGTGTCACAAGTTCCGTCATCCATGTCTTGATGTAGGAAGGTTGGAGTGGTACGGTCAATGGTTTGATCTACAGTCTTCTGTAAATACTTCTGCACACAAGGCATTACACAACAGACAAAGAAGAGAAACAGAATCATTACAGTCATGATGGCCATTTCCACTTGGAAGAGTACTTTCTTTCATCCATCCAAACCATCTATCCCATTAATTGGTGACCCCTGAATTTCTTTTTAACTCTTCTGAGAGACTATCAAGCTTTTCTATGGCCATAGTTACCTTCCCATTGGGGCCTATGTTATCTGGGATGAAAGTGAACATGTCATAGTGTCTGGGAGTATTTTACACACGCCACCCTTTTCGGCTAAAATCATATCAATATCATTGTTCAGCCAGGCCCTGGAGGGCATCTCTGGTGTAGTTGACAAACCGTTGTTGATTATAATAGATATAGTTAATCCAATTTACATTCTCATTTGCTGTGATGAGTGGAATCAAGGATTCAAAACCAGCTGCAACCTCATCTCTGGCTTTAAATTCGTTTGGCACCCCTCTTGGCACCCCTATGGCATCTATGTATATGTGAGGGTCAAAACTGCCCTGTACGGGAGTGTGTGGGGTGAGTCAAGAGGGCCTTGGTGATATCTGATAGAATGTGTATGGGCATGATAACTTTGGTCAGAGCACATTCCCCTCACCATAGGCCCGTTAATTTGGATCTGAGTTGCATGTCCCCGAATAACCAATAAATATATACAGTGTAGCAAGTGTAATTACCTGGGTATACCGTGACTCCATCAGGTGGTCTGATATCCCTTTCGGTGAGGGGGTATAACTTCTTCCATGATTCACATTGTGGCGGAAGCAGCCACAAGAGACTGTTACTTAAAATGTTATATATGATTCGAACTACCTGTCACTGAATGTACCGTAATTGGGTTCGTGGGTGGCCGCCGTTCGCCTAATCTCCACGTGGCGGCGGCCATCTTAACTCCCGAACAGCGGTGTTTGGTCGTCGAGTGTCTGGAACTAAAATCGGACGCTCGACTACCCAGACACCACTCAGACCTCCAGGACCACCAAAACGCACAATCCAAACTATGGGGATTCATCCGAACGAAAGATTAGAGTCGGATGGCTGAAATGTTCGGTATTTTGTGTTCAGTGAAATAGACCGACTACAGGGCCAGAATCCATGGAGCTGTTTTCGGCTACCGAATCCCTGCAGTCGGTAAAATCTTTAAATGGCTTTAACTCCCGAACCCCTGGTCTGATCTGGGTGAATTTTGAATAGGTTGCTCACCCAGAACAGACCTACCAGGGGACCCCTCATTTGTCACCGTACCCCCTGTATTTAGGGGACATCCAGAAACTGGGGAAAACTCTGTTCCCACTAATGAGCTTAACTGTTAATCTAAGGGGAGGAGAGGGAGAGGAGGTGACTACAATGTGATTGGTGATTTTAAGTTACCTCCCTTGCATGGGAAAAAGACATAAAAGCAAATGTGTGAATAAAGCTGACAGTTGACCTCCAAGCTATGTGTCGTCTGTTTCTTGGAGGGAAGGGATTGTAACTACGCTACCTGTTTTATACCTGTCTTGGATTGCTGTTCCTGTCTACCAGCGGAGCTACCTTGGATCATACCTTTACTCCGCTACAATTGGTGGCAAGCGACGGGATCGTACTACACAGCAAGAAGTGTTCAGCAGGACTTAAAAAGGACTGAATGGAAACGGATTATACCCTCTTGAAACGGGACACGCTAAAAGAGTTACTAGAAGCGAGAGGGAGGATAGTGAGCAACAAAACAAAGGCTGTCCTAATCGCAGAGCTCATGGAAGGAGACAGAGTCGCAGCTGCTGCAGCACCTCCAAGGGAGGAGGAGGAAACTGAGTTTATCAGGGAATATAGGAGCAGGATGGCTCTATTCTCACCAGCCATGGCAGAGCAGAGAGCAGACCAGGTGTACAACGATGTACAGGCATACCTTATGCTGTGAGCGACGCAGAGGAACCAACAAGCGGGGGATGGAAGCGCAACGTCTGCCCCCACCCCGCCAGCGAAAGCTAAAATACCGTACCAGGTATTTAAAGCATTTATTGATACCGAGGGGGACATTGATGGCTATTTACAGGACTTTGAAAGGTTGTGCCAGCTGCATGCCATTAGCACTGAAGACCAAGTGCCATTGTTAGCGGGTAACCTATCAGGCCGCGCAGCAGATGCCTACCGAGCTATGCCAGCAGAGGATATCCGGGACTATCAGAAGGTAAAACAAACCCTGCTCGCACGGTATGCCATTACACCTGAAGCATACCGAACACAGTTCCGGAAACTACTCAAATCAGGATGGCTGAAATGTTCGGTATTTTGTGTTTAGTGAAATAGACCGACTACAGGGCCAGAATCCATGGAGCTGTTTTCGGCTACCGAATCCCTGCAGTCGGTCAAATCTTTAAATGGCTTTAACTCCCGAACCCCTGGTCTGATCTGGGTGAATTTTGAATAGGTTGCTCACCCAGAACAGACCTACCAGGGGACCCCTCATTTGTCACCGTACACACATGCTGATGGGTTTGTAACTGACTGCACATAGAGACTTAGGAAACATATTTCAACATCAGGAGGTAGATTTAGGGGCACTGTACCTAAGTGAGGTCTGGCCCCTCCACAAACATAACAGTTGGCTTTATTATGAGAGTTAGCCTCTACTGCCATGGTGTCTTCAAAAGTAGGGTTGGCTATAGCCACCATGTCTTTAAGAGTTTTGACATGAGGTTTTGGTGGGTTAATGGTCATGTGCTTTGCGTCTACCCACTCGGTTGATGCGTACATGTCTTGTAAGTAGAAGGTACCCAATTTATTATACGAACCACCCCCTCTCCAGTACATTCCCATTACATACTCTTCAGCGTCTCCTGGGCTAGGGTGTTCTAAATTTAGAGTGAGTTTCATAGGGGTTGACCTTGTTGGTTTACATAAGGTCATTCTGTACAGTAAGGATTTCCCATTTCTGGCCACTCTGTCTAAGGCACTTTGTAGTCTATAGCCCCGTGTTCCACCCTGCTGCCTTCCATGTACTGCAGTGATGTCCCCACTGGTCACCTGTCACACAAATGTATGGGTTCTTTTTATTGGGTATGTCTTTGTATATAGCCGAGTATTGTGATTGTGGGAAAATGCAAGAAACAATATCACAGTAATCAAATGTGAAGGTAGCAACATGTGTGTTGGAGGAATTATATCAGAATGTATGAACATGATTATCTTTGGTAATTGCAACTTGTTGGGCCTCTAACAGCCTATCAACAGGAAAAGGTACAGGAAGCTCATGGTGTAACAGGAACCACTTCCTCTGGAGCTGGAACTTTTTTGCAATGTGAAGCGTGTATCCAGGTATTCTTCCCTGCTAGCTTTACTGAGGTAGATGTAGTTAGAAGGACTTGGAATGGACCATCGGATTTGAGGTTGATAGTGTACACCCCATCCTGAAGGGTCGTCCTTTTTCTTTCCAGCTTTATCTTTCTTGTGGGGTGGCAGCTGCCTGTTGTTCCTTCAAGAATTTGAGGTCTGTAGGTAGAGTTTGCATAGTGTAAATAGGAGTTTCTTCAGCGGACACTCTTCTGTCCACTTCCCTTGACTGACGTGCAGCATACTTGGCGGCCTGGTCAGCCCGGTAGTTGCCATGTGCTTCTTTTGAATTCAGTCTCCCATGGACCTTCACCTTCAGGATGGCCACTTCTTCAGGGAGTAGTAGGGCATCCATAAGTTCTTTAACCCCTTAAGGACCAAGCTTCTGGAATAAAAGGGAATCATGACATGTCACACATGTTGTAGGAAATTGGCATTCCGTGAGATCTTTGTTTTTCACACCAGTTTCTGAAGAAATCGAATCAGAGTATCTTGCAGTTAAAACCGTATATTTATTCCAATATACATTTCATCCGGAAAATAACAACAGTCTGTTTTTAAAATCATATGGACCAATAAACAATGTATATTCACTTCTAGATCTTATCCAAGCTTGATGGTAAAAGTATTGGTAAAAATTCTATCTGCAAAAGGTTTTTTATATGTTTAAATTCAGTTACATAGGGCGTATACACAAAGACATAAGGTTTGCCTTCTTTAAAATAATTGGTTATCTGAGAAAGAAAGGTGGTAACCCAAATCTCTGATTAAAGCCATACGTTATATTATTTTGGTAAATTACACACACAAAGACTTCTACATACATGATGTAATGAATAATTGCCTGTAGAAATGTGAGTCTTCAAAGGAATTCAGGCTTTCAAGGCTAGGTCAAAGGTTATTATCAACAGGGTCCACAAGTCTCCATCCATCATTCTTGACTAGAGCCATATGTGTATAAATTACAGTATGTTTGTAATATATATGCCTATGTATGACCCCTTAATGTCTGGATATGCTTAGAATAATAACTTATAATATTTCTACATTCCTAAAACACATTGAGTACATTTAAAGTTCATAAAAATATTTATCACATGTCATGTGTCCTTAAGGGGTTAATGGCGGCGCCATGTTGCTCCTGTGAGGAACCCTCTTGTTTTCCAGATTAGCCCAAAATCGTGTGCCACACCCAGAGCATATCTTGAGTCAGTATAAATATTTGCACGTTTTCCTTCAGACATCCTGCATGCTACTGTGAGGGCTATCAATGCAGCTTCTTGAGCAGACTTGGATGAGGGAAGTGAAGATGCATGGAGTACTTGATCTTCTGTTGATGCATGGAGTACTTGATCTTCCCTGCTCGTCCGCAAATCTGGAGCCATCCACAAAAAGGGTGAAATAAGGATTTGGTAAGGCAACTTCATGTACTGTAGGGAGATGTGTCGATTCCCTTTTTTATATGTTCGAAGCAATCATGAGGAGCATCTGGGTCTTGTTCTGTGGGAGGGGTATCTTCACTTATTTCTGTATGATATCGGTGGTAACTGACTGTCTTGCAATTTATGGTTCTCTTAGTGACGCCCTCTTCCATGAGTTGTTCTTGGCTCGCCATGCTCCATGTCTTTGCTAGGGGGCCAAGTTCTTGCCATGAGATATCTGGGGATGATACATGTGTGTCACCTCCATGGGTAGTTGGACCAGGATCACACTATTTCCTTTAGAGTCACAGAACAGGTCTGTCAGAATGATACGTATCTCCACCAGTCTGAATAATTCCTCTTCATAGTGTGGATCTGGTCCTGGGGTATTTCTGAACCACAGGGTGCAATGCAAGTAGTCCTCAGGCTGTTCATCATGTGGAACGGTGAGTTTCTTCACTTGCAGCTCAATATGAACGTCAGGATTTATGTCTAGACTGTACCAGTAGTGTGGCACTCCCCCCCTAGGAAGTGGCAGAAGAGTGGCTGGATTCAGAGAATAACATCTTTGCAAGGTGACATTGTCAGGCAAAAGGAGAGTGTAACGGATCGCCTGGCACCCCGACTTGGTACCTCCGTTAAAGGATGCTCCTAGTGCTTCCTGAGGACTCCAAGCACTCTGGCAGACACCACAATCACCGAATCCGAGAAACCTTTTAAATTCTCCCAAGCATATGAATGCTGTAGACCATTGAATAGGAACCATACGAATAGGCTTGTACTCCTAGCAGTCAACTGGAACAGCATGCAATAAATCCTTCCCCCCAATAATGAGACGACACATCACTTTGAGGGTAAAACAGGAACTCTGGACTGTCTCATCCAGCCTGGCTTTTATTACAATAATACACATACAGGCCACACCCAGGGGGAGGCATAAAATAACCAATCACATACATGGTTCAGCCCACACATCCCCTCCCCTCAGATAACATTAAACCCAATTATCCGGTACACTTTTCCAGCCAAGTTCTGGATGTACCCCAAAAACAGGGGGTACACCTTTAAATCCAGCATTGCTGGATAGCCCTTATTCAGGGGGGAACCATATCCAAAATTCAAGTCATTCGGATGAACGGTTCGTGAGATATGGGGTTCCAAAGATTTGACCGACCGCATGGGTAAAGTATCCGAAAACAGTTCCATGCATTTTGGCCCTGCGGTCGGTCACAAACAAGGGAATGAAAACAGGCGAATTGCCTGTGTTATAGAGCCTGGAGAGGGTTTGAATGAATTCCCTTGTTTGTGGGGTTCTTTCTACCGAACGGCGGGTCATTCTGTAGTTTCTATACGAATTTCTGGAAGTATGGAGGTCTCAGCGGTGTTTGCCTAGTCAAGTGTCCGATTTTAGTTCCAGACACTCGACGGCAAAACACCGCTGTTCGGTAGTTTAAGATGGCCGCCGCCACGTGTTTGTTTCCCGAATGGCGGCCACCCAGAGGACAAAGAATACATTACACTGATTGCCAATTACCCGTTTGCAACATTGTTTCAAACTGTAATTGGAGGCACACTTATTCCTGGGTGGTCTGGTTGTTCGGTAGTTTCACTCAATATAATGAATGGAGTGATTCTACCGAACAATCAGGTGAATGCTGCATACATATCCCAGGTTAAACTTAACACACAAATACACATATAATATTACAGGCAGTACACTAGAATATGTAGCACAGTCTTAAAGGGACAGTAGTCCCAAAAGTCCCAATATGTCCATAGATGCTGTTAAAAGGGCCAGTGGCAGCAATATACAGTACAATATGCCCCAAATAACCCAGGGGCCATAGTCAGTAGGTAGGAGGCTAGCAAACAGGCTTCTCCAGGGCCCAGTGGCGAGGTTGGTTTCGCCACAGAGAGTAGCTTGGAGGAGAAGATGTCTTTGAGAGGTGAGATGTTTCGCTGCACTTGATTAAGAATGGCAATAATGTCATGAGGATCAAGGACAGTGAGTTTATGTCCAAGAACAAAGTCATTAGTCTTGTCCTGGAGTGCACTTGCAGCGAATACAGCTCGTAGACAGGATGGTCCACCCCGAGCCACAGGGTCCAATTTGCAGGAGAAGTAACCAATGGGACGTTGACAAGAGCCATGGGATTGTGTGAGGACCCCTGAAGTGTGTCTCATCCTTTCTGAAACAAATTGTTTGAAGGGCTTCTGATAGTTAGGAAGGCCCAGAGCAGGAGCAAAGGAAATGGCTCTCTAGAGTGCATAGAAGCAGTACGAGCTTCTGGAGATTACGTGAAGGGTTCAGTCTTCAAGGCATCGTAGAGAGGTTGCATGAGTTGGGAGGTTTCAGGGATCCAGGCTCTGCAGTAGGTGATGAGGCCTAGGAAGGCATGCAAAGCTTGAGGAGCGGTAGGAGGGCAAATGGCAGTAATGCCTCGAATTCTGTCTCTGGTTAGGTGATGGGTGCCATGGGAAAGGCAATGTCCCAAGAAGACCACAGAGGGCCGGCACCATTGTAGTTTCTTTTTTGCAGCCTTGGTCAGCTAGGAAACAGAGCAAGTCTTCTGAGAGACGTTCAGCAGTTGGGAGGTCATCTGCACAGAGTAGTAAATCATCCACATACTGAAGGAGGACAACTTCTGGATGGGATTTCTGCCATGGTTCTAGTACAGTAGACATAGCTTTAGTAAATTGAGTGGGTGAATTTTGAGCGCCTTGGGGCATTACAGTCCAAGTGTATTGCTGGCGGAAGGCAAACAGATATTGGCATGAGGGGTCCAGAGGCACACTGAAAAAGGCATTTGCCAAGTCTACCACAGTGAAGAATCTTGCTGTAGAAGGTACCTGTTATGGGAGCGTATGTGGATTAGGTATGATGGCTGTATCTCTGACTGTGACATCATTGATGGCACGGAGGTCTTGGACCATGCGGTATTGGTCTGGTTCTCCTTTTTCAGTTTTCTTCTTCACTGGAAACAGAGGGGTGTTACATTTTGATACACACTTTACTAAAGCACCTTTTGCTAGTAGGCTTTCAACTTGCTTGGAGATGGCAAGGGCCTGGGCAAGCTTCAAGGGGTATTGCGGCCTCCATGGTGGGTTTGCTCCTTCTAACAGCTGAACAACCACCGGCGGTACCTCTAGGTGTCCAATATCTGGGACCCTATCCAGGGCACTGGGGAACTTTGTGACCCTTGCATCTCTGGGACGTGGTGAATCTAAGTGGAGTAAGAGAGGTAAGGAACAGAGGGCTGAAGTATCCTTAAGTGAGAGAGGTGTTAGTAACTGAACCTGGCCATCAGCAGTAAAGGAGATAGAAGCTTGTAGACGGGAGAGAACATCGGCACCTAACAGGTTAATGGGGCAGGTGGAGGAAACAACAAAACATTTGAGGATGTCAGAGCCCATCCTTAGGAGCTTGGTCAGTGGGTTGTTACGAGAAGTACCATCAACACCAACACATGAAACATCAATGTTAGAGAGGAAAGAGTCAGGCAGATCTTGTTCTCTGAGAACACTGCGGGCTGCGCCTGTGTCAACTAGATGTCCCTCAATGGGTAGGATGTCCCTCAATGGGTAGGACCACGGTAGCTAGGGGCAACCCTTTATCCTTGATCATCAACAGCTTCTTCTCATCCTTAGCAATATCGGTCTACAAGATATTGCTTTCTCCTGGTGCTCCTCCTACCTCTCCCAGCACTCTTTCAGTGTTTCTTCTCTGGCTCTGCTTCTTCTCCCCAACTCCTCTCTGTTGGTGTCCCTCAAGGTTCAGTCCTTGGTCCCCTACTGTTCTCCATCTATACTGCCTCCCTTGGTAAACTCATTAGCTCCTTTGGCTTCCAATATCATTGGACTAGTGTCTCTGACTGCCTCTCTGCTGTTTCTAACTGGATGGCTGCCCACTTCCTTAAACTAAACTTGACCAAAACTGAAATTCTGGTCTTTCCTCCCTCAAGTGTTGTTACTCCTGTGTCTGTCTCCCTCCAAGTCAATGGTGCTACCATCAGCTCCACCACGCAGGCTCATTGCCTAGGTGTTCTCTTTGACTCCGACCTCTCCTTCAAGCCTCATGTTCACTCCATCTCCAAATCCTGTCATTTCCATCTCAAAAACATTGCGCGCATCCGCCCCTACTTAACGCCAGATGCGACTAAGGTGTTGGTCCATTCCACTGTACTTTCTCGCCTTGACTACTGTAATCTGCTTCTCAGTGGTCTTACGTGCTCCCAACTTGCGCCGTTACAGTCCATAATGAATGCGGCGGCGAGGCTCATCTTCCTGTCCGCCCTCACCTCCCATGCCTCACCCTTCTGTCAGTCCCTACATTGGCTTCCTATAAAATATAGAGCTCAATTTAAAATTCTGATTCTTCCTTTCAAATGTCTACATAATGCTGCTCCCACCTATCTATCCTCCCTTATACACAAGTATGTCCCGTCTAGGCCCTTACGATCTGCTGAAGACTTACGTCTATCTTCTGTCCGTACTCCCACCTCTGATGCTCGCCTTCAAGACTTCTCGAGGGCTGCACCGTTCCTGTGGCACTCGCTTCCCTCCTCCGTTAGATGCTCACCCAGTCTCCACTCCTCCAAAAAATCATTAAAAACCCACTTCTTCATAAAAGCGTATCAATTAAACTCTTAATAGCTCCCAACTGATTCCTCTTCTGCAACTGTCACTAGTCTAATACTATCCTTACCTTTTGTGCCATTTTACCCCACTCCCTCTAGCATGTAAACTCATTGAGCAGGGCCCTCAACCCCTCTGTTCCTGTGTGTCCAACTTGTCTGGTTACAACTACATGTCTGTTCGTCCACCCATTGTAAAGCGCTGCGGAATTTGACGACGCTCTATAAATAATATAATAATAATAATAATAATAATCCCATGTAGACACTGCCATGACAGGGGTGTTGGACACAGGTTTGCCAGTTACCTATTGTAAAAGATCTAGGTGGGCCTGGTCAGCAGGGCCGGATTAAGAGCCCAGTGGGCCTGGTGCTGACAATTATGATGGGCCTAATTACAGAATCTTATCAACCAAAAACATTAAAACAGTCATACCTCCCAAGCGTCATGTATCTGATGGAGATGGCGCTGGAGGGAAACTCATAGGATGCAGCTATAAGAAAACACATACTCTATGCTAATTTCTCTCTAATTTATGCTTTCATCTTTCAAGTAAATCCATACCCTCTAACAGCAGTGTCCAGTGAAGCAGGAAGTCAATGGGCGGGGTAAAAGGGTGTGCCACTGGCGCAAATCACGTGACCAGACCTGCCAAAAGGGGTGAACATGCCCAAAAAGGGGGCATGTTTGTCCAAAGAATTGGAAGGTCAGCCTGGCATGAATGCATGCCAACCTGCAGGCTGTCCAACTAAGGCCATACAATGCAGGCAGCACCCTGAGCTTGACATAAATGTGTCTAATGATGCACTCACTCATGCTTTCTAAGGACTGTCCCCTAGCACTCGCTGGTCCACTAATCTCCTTACCTTCTTACTAGCAGGCAGAAGTTCCTGATATATAGTCTGAGACAGAGAAAAGGTGTATGTAGTGAGTGTAGATGAAAGGGGACATGCCACAGTGTTAGAGAGACCAACGTCTGTATTACCTAAACTAATTGTATTGTCAGCCAGTCCACACAAGTTTTGTTCCCATACATCCCTCTTAAGCTTCCAAACTTAAAGGGACACTATAGTCACCAGAACAACCACAGCTTATTGTATTTGTTCTGGTAAGTAGAATTATTCCATTCAGGCTTTTTGGAGTAAACACTGTCTTTTCAGAGAAAATAACACCACTGGCTGCTCCTTAGATGGCTGTTAGAGGTGCTTCCTGGGGCAGTACTGCCTAGTGTGCAGCACTGCCATTCAGTGTCTCCACCCTCTGCACGCAGACACTGAACTTTCCTCATAGAGATGTATTGATTCAATTTATCTTTATGAGGAGATGCTGATTGGCCAGGGCTATGTTGGACTTGTGCTGGCTCTGCCCCTGATCTGCATAGTTGACAGTCTCAGCCAATCCTATGGGGAAGTATTGTAATTTGCTCAGACCACCACTTCTGATGAAGCAGCTGCAGACTTGAAAACAAGTAATATTTTACTATATTTAGGGAGGCAAGAAGGGGCGAGGGTGCTGGTTTTAACATAATAGGGTCAGAAATACATGATTGTGTTCCTGACCCTATAGTGCTCCTTTAAGCAAGAGTATGTGAAGAGTAGTTAAGGTTGCCACCTTTCTTGGAAAAAAAATACCAGCCTTAATCATTTGTATAATTAATTAGTTATGCGTGACATCACATGATGTAAATCACAAGGAGTGACATCAGAGAAAATTCTGTAAATCACCAACAAACTACTCACAGTTTGATTCTGCTGTATAGATGGATTGCTCCCAGTGTCTCCCTGTCTCCCAGTGTTTCAGTCTCGCAAGTCACCCAGTGTCTCAGTGTCCCTATGTATCACAGTGTCAGTGTCCCCATGTCGTCGAGTCCCCTAGTCTCCCAGTGTCTCAGTGTCCCCATTTCTCCCAGTGTCCCAATGTCTCAGTGTGTCCCCATGTCACTAGACTACTGGGGACACAGTGAGACATGGGGACACTGAGAGACCCGGGGACACAGAGACATGGGGACACTGCGAGACATGGGGACATTGAGACATTTTTGGAAACTGGGAGAAATGGGGACACTGAGACACTAGGGACACAGACACTGGGAGACATGGGGACACTGAAACATTTGGGGACACTAAGACACTAGGGACACAGAGACATGGGAACACAGACACTGGGACACTGGGGACACTGGCTGGGAGACAGACACTTGCGGACACTGGGAGACATGGGGACAGTTGTGGACATAAACATGGGGACACTGGGACATATAGGGACACATGGGGTCACTAGGCACACTGAGAGACATGGGACACAGACACTGGGAGACTTAGGGGCACTGAGACACTAGGGACACTGGCTGGGGGACATGGGGACACTGGGAGACATGGGGACATAGTGTCTCTGTGTCCCAATGTCTCAGTGTCTCCCAATGTCCCTATGTCTTACAGCGTCCCCATGTGTCTCAGCATCCCCATGTGTCCCAGTATCCCCTAGTGTCTCGGTGTCCCCATGTTTTCTAGTGTCCCCAAGTGTCTCAGTGTTCCCAGGTCTCCCAGTGTCTGTGTCCCCATGTACCCTAGTGTCTCAGTGTCCCCTAGTGTCTGTCCCCCATATGTCCCCTAGTGTCTCAGTGTCCCCATGTTTTCCAGTGTCCCCAAGTGTCTCAGTGTTCCCAGGTCTCCCGGTGTCTGTGTCCCAATGTGTCTGTTTCTCCATGTGTCCCCTAGTGTCTGTGTCCCCATGTGTCCCTTAGTGTCTGTGTCCCCTAATGTTTCAGTGTCCCCTAGTGTCTCAGTGTCCCCGCTGCCTTTCCCCCCATCCCTCACTTACCTGAGCTGTAGAGCTGCTGTCTGGACTTTCTGTGCTGTGTTGCTGCTCCTCCATGGGTCAGTGAGTAGAGAGAGGCAGGGAGGGATATGCTGTAACTTCCTATCCCTGCCTCGCTCCACACACAGTGACCCCAACTGGCCAGTGCTGGTATTGCAGAGTAATCTCCATTTATTCTGAGAAAAATACCTGCATTTGTATTGCCAGTGGGCCTGGGCCTGGAGCTGCAGCTCCATCAGCCCCTATGTTAATCCAGCCCTGCTGGTCAGGGCCAGTGTAGTGGCGGGAGGGAGCTGCAGATGTGGAGTAACCTTGCTGTTGTGCCAGACGCACAGGATGGTTAATGTTGGGTTGAGGGCGATTAGGTTGCTGATAACCATCTGTATCATGGCCATCAGAGGGATAATCAGCAAACCCATGAGGAGTAGGTTGACTGTCAATGGATTAAGGTGAATAAACAGTCTGAAGGAAGCCCTGTGGAGTGTAGGCAGCTTGAGGCTGGGCTTGGGTCACTGCAGAGGGGTGGGAATACATAGGATAGGCTGCCCCGGGATTAGGAGGTCTGATGGCCTGTTGTTGAGGCCTATACACCCTAGGGTGGGGGCAATCCTTTCGAAAATGGTCAGCCTGGCCACAATTATAACAGGCTCTGGTTTGAGATCTTGGAGCTTGGGACACAGGGTGTCTCTGTGCCGTAGGCACTGGAAACCCAGGAGGTGCTGGGGCAGGTTTGATGGCAGGATTATAAAAGGAAAACATCAGGGGAGCCCCCTTCTTGGCCTGAGGTAACAATGCTGACTCTAGACCTTTTGCAACCAAGAGAAGTGTATCCAAGGGAATAATCCTGTATTCTGGGCGTGATAGGGTTAAGCCCTTTCTGATGGGTTCCTTTAAGCCTACAACAAAGGCAGCTGACAGCATCTGGGTATGTGCTTTATTGTAAATGCTGAAACCCAAATCATAGAAAGTCTGTGTTAACCTCGAGTGATATTTTTCCACAGACTCAATTTTATCCTGAACAATATCATTAATGCAAGTAGCTTGGTCAGCCAGTTTATCCTGTGCCCAAGCACGAAGTTGCTCACAGAATGTTATGCCCGACTGGAAATCAATATCAGTAAGGAGATGGGCATCATCAAAGCTCCTTTTTTATAATAGGCCAATATGCATCACCGGCTTTGATTTCACAGAGGCTAGATAAGTCAGGCCAGGTAGCTGAATATGTTTTACGGATCTGGGCAATCCTGATGAAGAAGGGCATAGGCTGTTTCTCTGGGTCTGGGAGGGACGTTACTAGAGTTGCTGCTTCGGATGGGTTGAAAGTAACATACATCAGAGGGGCTCCATCTGGTGGGACGCCGGGATGACTTGTTGGGGCAGGGAGCGGTTGGGGGGTATTGTTAGGGACTCGTGGTGAACCCAACCCTGACTGTTATCCGAGGGAGCAGTGGAACGGTAATCCATGATAACTGGGTACATCTGGTGAATTCGGGGCTTGTGCCGCTGGAGTGCCGGAATCAGGAGAACCAGCAGGGGCAATTTGGAGTGTAGCCAGTTGGGATGTGGTAGGGTGATAGCCTGAGGCTGCGGGTGAAGCAGGCTGGTGTGGGTCCGACACAACGTCGGCTGAACCAACCGTCATGATGGGATAGCTGGGGGCCGCCATGATGGGGGCGGGGACGGAAGAGGAAGCGGTAGGAAAGATGCTGGGAGGGGAGGTGACGACCATGATGGGAGACGGAACATCAGGGGAAACATAGGCGGAAGGGGCGGGAGCAAAGAGCGAAGGGGATGACGCATGGAGGTGGGGGGAGGGAATGGAGAGAGTGACGGCGGGAGGTGGGGCAGGGGCGGGAATGGAAGGAGGAGAAGCGGAGGCGGGTATGGAGGGCAGAGCAAGAGCTGTGACAGGAGGAGGGGCAGGGACGGATATAGGAGGAAGAGTGGAAAACGGGAACGAAAGGGAAAATAGGGGCAGGTACGGGAGGTGGAGCAGAGACTGGGGCGGGAAGTGGAACTGAGGCAGGAATCGAAGGAGGGGTGGAGGGAAGAGGAGTACAGGGGTGGGAGGGGGAACAGGGACTGTGTGACGAAACCAACCTCGCCACTGGGCATTGGAGAAGCCTGTTTGCCCGCCTCCTACCTGCTGACTATGGCCCCTTGAAAATTGGTACGTTTAGAGAACTATATTTGGGCATATTGTATTTTATTGTGCGACTGCTGGCCCTTTAAGCACAGTGAATGGTATTTTATTGTACTGCTGCTGGCCCTTTAAGAACTGTCTGGGGACATATTGAGACTTTGGGTAACAATACCCTTTAAGACTATGGCCCCTGAAAAGTATGAACTTTTATTGTGTGTGTATGGCCCTTTAAGAACCGTCTGGGGACATATTGTGACTTTGCTGAACAATGCCCCTTTAAGACTATGTCCCCAGACCTGTAAAATAACTTGCCCCTGGCTTTCTCCCACTTGGTTCAGTAAATAGGGCTTACTGAACCAAGTACCACACAGGCGGACCACCCAGAAGTTAAAGTGTGCAGGCAATTTACCTCCCAGGCTGTGAGGTTACTGCAGGTTAATTGCACGTGGCGGCGGCCATCTTTGTTCAGTCGAACGCGGTCAGCGGTGTATGCTAAAGATTCTGTGGAACTAAAATCGGCTACACATTCTGCCGAACACCGCTGACCCTTACCTTCTTCCATACTGAACTTGCAGCTCCAGAGACTAAGTCCCGTTCGAAATGGGACTTAGTCGTTTTTTCGCATGAAATTGACCGACCGCACAGCCCAAATCTATGGAACTGTTTTGGGCAGGAAAATGTGCTTGCGGTCGGTCATAAAGGGACCTCCAGCTAACTTTTGATCCGCTGGAGGGATTTGGCTGAATTTTGGAAGGGTGTATGTTTAAAGTGTGCTGATTCTAAATATACGGTTTTAAAGTTATAGCACATGTATAACAACTGTATTTTCCCTGGCTGTAATAATTATGTTAACTGGTTATCTGAGGGGAGGGAACTTGTGGGTTGTAACCGTTATGCTATTGGCTGTTTTACCCCGCCCCTGTGGGGGGTCTTTTATGTGTAAGATGGAAATAAAAGCAGACTGGGTGTGCTAGCACCTCAGTTCATCTTGTACCTTCATGAAGTTTCGGCTCATGTTTGGGGGATTGGAAAACTACACTCTGGGGATTGCTATAATCACTATACTCCCCAGGGAGTTCCTGTGCCTGCTCTCTGGAATTCGGAGAGGTCCATCTACTGGAAGCTAGACCCTGGTCTTGGGTCCAGAGTGGGTAGCGTGGCGAGACCCCAACCAAGCTGCGGCGGTTCGTGGGAGTCTACAGTGGTTATGGTGTCTGGTGGAGTGCTTGGAGACCTCGGAAAGCACTAGGAGCATCCGTCAGCGGAGGGTACCCGGTCGGGGTGCCAGCGGTTCCGTTACAGACTGGGTAATAATACGAGCCATCAACTCCAAGGACAGGATACAACGGGGTGGGCTGCGTTGAGGGGGTGTCAATTAGAGTATGTGAGAGGGTATGTTTGGCAGTGGACGTGGAGGTGGGGTTACTGTCATCGTTATGTCGGACACCATCATAGGGCGGTGGCCGGGAACATCGGGAGTTGAATCAACAGTACAAACATTTTCATGATACACATAAACTTTCTGTCCAGCAAGTTCCAGTTCCTCCTCAAACCAACCCTCTCATTTAAGGCCTCTTGCCACACGATACCAAGCCTCTGCAGCCTTAGTCAACCCGTTATCGAGTAGCAATTAGAGTTGAGCGAACCCGAACTGAAAAGTTCGGGTTCGTACCAAACATTAAGTTTTTTGGACGCCGGACCCGAATACGGACATATCACTGTAACAAGCGTTTGACTCATGTGCCCTTAGAAGCCATCACAGCCATGCCATTAGTATTAATAAATTATGCCCCTACTCGCTATACCGCGTGTAGGGGCGTGTCTATTAAACAGTGAGCAGCCTGAGTCAAATTACACAGCGTGGGAAAATTCCAAAGAACTTTCCCACGCTGTGTAAAATGACACAGAGCACTCTGATTGGTGGATTTCCGTCCAGTCATCTGAGGGACCTGAACCAACACATCATGTATCGGCACTTCAGGATGGAAGGCATCCATCTTCTATGCGACCTCCTCTGCGTGGGAGACTGGTTCTCCCGATTTGATCTCAAGGACGCATGCCTCACTGCCGGTCACTCAAAAATATCATCCTTTTCTCCAATTCCATTGGCTACAAGACATTTGGCAGTTCACCTACCTCGCCTTCGGCCTTTGGGGTTTCACCAAGTTGATGAAACTAGTTATGGCTCTACTCTGCTCGCAAGGAATTGAATCCATCATTTACTTGGACGATATTCTAATCATGGCGCAAGATCGGCAGACTCTTCGTCACCAAGCGGACATGACCTCCGCACTACTCCAAAATCTAGGACTTATAATATATTTTCAAAACTCTGCTCTAAAACCCTCACAAACAGTGCAATTTCTTGGATTTTAGATAGACTCCATACAAGCTATCCTGCAACTACCTTCATCCAAGATCAGAGCCATAAAAAAGGACATTGGGAAACTATTGTCCTCTCAAAACATTCACCTACGAGATCTCGCACACATGATCGGTCTCCTCTCGGCTTCTATACAAGCTATCTTTCTGGGACCACTGCATTATCGAGCAACGCTTGAAGACTTTTTACCTACATCGATCCACCTCATACGACCAACTAATTTATTTAACAAACAAAGTACGGCTGGAACTGCATTGGTGGCTCCACAACATGGACGCTTGGAACGGAAAAGCCATGTTCGGCTCCCAACCAGATTTTATTCTGCAGTCAGATGCCAGTCTTCTGGGAGGGGGAGCAACATGCTCCGAAATTTCAACTGGAGGTCTTTGGTCCCCTGTGGAACAAACACTCCATATCAACTGTTTGGAGCTTATCGCAGGCTCCTTTGTGATTCACAGCTTCCACAAAAGACATGTACAAGTGCACCGAGGAACCTGTCCATTCATGCAGAATACCTTCCAGGTCCCGACAATCTAGTCACTGGTTCTCCCGACATTGGAGGGATGCAAACAACTGGCAATTGAATCCACAGATCTTCCACAACATTCATCTATTACGTGGACCACTCAACATGGATCTCTTTGTGTCTCATCTGAATCATCAGATGGTCGCCTACTTCAGCTGGCAACCAGAACCACTCTCCCTGGCGGTAGATGCATTTCTCCAAATCTGGCCGATGATAGGGGCATAAGCTTTTCCCCCTTCTCCATGATCTCACATACTCTCCACCTTCTATTAGTTCAGGGTGTCCAGATAGTTCTAATAATGTCATTATGACAAGCACAGTCATGGTTCCCAACACTCCAGTAGACCTCCCTCTGCTGTTTCATCCACTCGCTCTTCAGGGTCATCTATGGCTCATAGCCTGTACCATTTCAGGGGATCCTGCCATGTCTCAGGACTTTCGAACACGGCTCAATCACTCTTATGGGACTCGACAAGCCTAGATCTCTGCTTGGCAGATTTGGGTCTGCTGGTGTGTGGGAAGGAACACTGATCCAGTTTCAGCATCTCTCGCACACATTTGAATGTCCTCTCATCCCTGTATGATCAAGGCAAATCCAAATTTGAGCTTTCGATTTCCACTCTTACTTTTGCCCCGGACGGGGTACACTTTACCATTATGAGACGTACTAAAGTTAATTCGTCATCAGTTTTCTATCACAATTTTCCAGATAGACCTTCCCTCTGCGTGGGTCGATGCGTTTGCCAATACATCTCTCTTATGACTCCACTCAGAGCACCCTCGGGGTCCTCTATTCGTGTCATATATCCAACCTCATAAACATAGAAACATAGAATGTGACGGCAGATAAGAACCATTCGGCCCATCTAGTCTGCCCAATTTTCTAAATACTTTCATTAGTCCCTGGCCTTATCTTATAGTTAGTATAGCCTTATGCCTATCCCACGCATGCTTAAACTCCTTTACTGTGTTAACCTCTACCACTTCAGCTGGAAGGCTATTCCATGCATCGACTACCCTCTCAGTAACGTAATACTTCCTGATATTATTTTTAAACCTTTGTCCCTCTAATTTAAGACTATGTCCTCTTGTTGTGGTAGTTTTTCTTCTTTTAAATATAGTCTCCTCCTTTACTGTGTTGATTCCCTTTATGTATTTAAACCAGTCTCCTGCCTGACTATTGCCCATTGGATTACGTGGCTACTCAATCTAGCAGGGATTGACTCCTCTTTTGGTGCTCCTTCAGTCAGAGGTGCGGCTACATCTTCTGCCTTGGGCGCAAGAGGTTCTCTGACCGACATCTTATCCTCAGCAGATCTAGGGAAGCTACTTTCCGGACATTCTATTTCAGACCTGTATCCCATGCTCCTCTATCTATGATTTTTCAGCTTTAAAACAGCAAATATGAAGGATTATTCTAGTTTAGTGACCGAATAATCTAAATTTTATTAAAGACAGGAGGCAAATATTTTCCCTCCCTTCTGCTCTTCTCACCCTAAGCTATTTGTTTCTGAACCACTTTAACACATTTGTATACAGATTTATATTTGTCCTGTTGCATTTTAAACCATTTATGACACAAGACCTTATATTGTTACCTATAGCCAACCTTGCCTGTTTAAATCTACCTATTTGGTTTAATTAGAGTACGAATATATTAGTCTTACCTATTTAAATCTATTTTGATTTCTTCGTATATTAGTACATTAGCTATGTTATACTAACATAGGCGTTAGCTCAATCAGGATATTATATCTAACCTACGAACTAGGACATTGTATTGGTTTTTCTTGTACCAATAAACCATCCTTTCACAATGTCTCTTCTTCTGTCCAGTGTGCAAATCCATCCACTGTATTACATGGATTCCTCTTCGGTTCATAGTTTACCTGGTTGACTATTCGACTGCATTTACCTGTTGTTTCCCGTTATCGTTTACATGGTTGACTCTACTGTGATTCAGAAGCATCAAGAAAGAGGAGTTGGGAGGAGCCTGATTACAATACATACTACTGCCATGCTCTCTGATTGGTTGATTTTTATTTATCTATTGTTAACTGTTTCTTTGCTGCTGGAGGTTTCAGTAAAGAAAGATAAGCAAATATTCGCCTCCTGTCTTTAATAAAATTTAGATTATTCGGTCACTAAGATAGAATATTTCCTAATTATACCTGTTTCTGGAAGGTATTTAGAGAGCATGTCTAAATACAAAGAATTATAGAAACAAAGGAGCAAGTCTGATTTAACAGACAGCAGCTTCCAGGAGCTCTGTGCTGCCATGTTGGCCCGTGCCAATGTGATATTAGGTATATTAGATATTAGGGGTATAATCCTGTGACACCTAGCTCTAAGATGGGGTTGGCCTATGATAGCTGCTCCAGATCTGCAGATGAAGTCTCTGAATGCTGCAGATCCTGTTTGAAGGCGCCCGGCACACAGCCTCCCCTGAACGGGACGCCATGGCAAGATAAGTCATCACTGTAGCAGACTTTATTCCCTTGTGTTCGGTTGTCCGTGCCCCCTTGTTCGTCTCCTGAATGACAGATGTGTGGTCCCCCTTGCTATACTTTAGCATACACCAATATCCCCTGGATGTTAACCACAAATTAACAACTGGACTGTAGCGAAAGCCACTTCGCCACTGTGGTTTGGAGGGGGCTGCTTGCCCGCCTCTTACCCTGTGACTACGGTCCCTGGGCGATTTGGCCCTTTATGCACGGTATTTGGGCATACTGTGGGTTATTGGGCTGCCCCAGGATTATGGGCCCTCTCATCAGCCCATACGAAACTTAAACCCCATGGCGTTTGAACTGTGTTTGTGGCATCTAAACGCTGTTTGGATATGTTGAGCGCTCAGATCCAAGCCATCTGGGGATGGGTTGAATGTGGGGGTTCTGTTTAGTATAACAGGAGTTATGTATTTTTATGTCTTTTGGTGGTTGCTGGTAACATGTGCTTAATGGAGGCTGTGTTTGTCCCTGGATATAATTAAATCAGCTTCTCCATTGTCTCCAGGATAGAGGATTCTGGGGAACTAGTTTGAGCTTCTAAAAACCATGCTTCCAGAAGGTCAAATGCACATTTGTACTAACTTTTGAACCCCTGGTCCAATTCGTATGATTTTTGAGTATGTTGTTCCCCCGAATGGATTGATTGTGAATATGTATTTTTATGCGAATGTGATGTATATTTTGGGAGTTATGAATGTTGTGTAAAAACTGTATTTTCCCTACCTATGATAACTGTATTTTCCTGTGTGTACAAATAATTAGTTTACAGGTAGAGGGGAGGGCTATGTGTGGGATGTAACTATTGTGTGATTGGTTAATGTACGTTACTGTGTGTGTCCCTCCCCTTCATGGGAGCACCTAATAAAAAGGGCTGCAAGCTAGCAGCCAGAGAGTTCTATTTTTACCCTCAACTTGAGTCCTGTCTCTTATTGGGGGAATCTGCTACAAGGGATTGCTATGCTAGGCATATTCCCTTGCTATAATCACTGAGCTCTTGTAAGAGCTTGTTTCTGCTTCGTTCTGAAGGGAGATAGCTGCAGCCTGCGGTGCTTATGGTGTCTGGTGGAGTGCTTGGAGTCCTCTGGAAGCGCTAGGAGCATCTTTCAACGGAGGTACCCAGTCGGGGTGCCAGTGGATCCGTTACATTGACACATTAGCTTGAGTGCTTTTCCTGGGTGGCCGCCATTCGTATAATTGAACACACATAGTCCAGTGCATGGCGGCCATTTTGTCTCCCGAACGCAGGCAGCGGTACTTGGTCGTCGAACGCTTAGAACTATTTTCGGCCATGCGCGTCCCGTGTGCCTGGTCGTAGTTCAAATTACTGCCCGTTCAACTTCCTCACCATCTAGATCGGGAGATATGATCTACTGCCTGGGGGGAGCATTCGCTCTATAACAGCCAGGGGGAGCGTTTGTCGATATTCGCACAGGAACCCCCAAAAGCCAACCAGCCATCCTGCCCAATCTTCTGGAACTATTTTGGGCTATAACTCATTGCCAGTCGGTCAAAACTTTACTCAAATAGCAATTCAGATCTACCGAAACAATCTGAGCGCTTTGTGGACATGTTGGGCGCTCAGTTCAGAGCTATTCGGGGATATGATTTTTCTAGGGTTGCTGTATTTTCGGGGTATTGTAAAATATGTGTGTAAGTTTCTGTATTTGAGTTATCCTAATTTGAGCTCAGTTATCTCTCAAACACAAAGGCTCTTGGAAACAAAACCCCTGTGCTCTTGATGTGAACACCCCATGCTAGGGGCCAGTGAATCACACCTGTGTTTGGCAGAATACTCCTGGGGAGGAGGTGGGCTATTTACTTGGCAGTATCTTGTTCCTGATTTCTATTATTGGTGATCCAGCGAAGGAAAGTCCTAGTCAGGACTAGGGCTCCGCTAATGTCACAAGATGAACCAAATCCATTTTATATAAAATGGAAACACATAACACAACATAGTTTGTAATATTCTACTGTTCCATATCACTCCTTCTACCAGTGGGTATTTTAATGGGCCTACACAAAGCATCAAAAAGCTGACTGCTGAGTCCATGCGTGGAGCTTTCACACACTGACAGGACAGGAGCTTTCACACACTGTCAGGACAGGAGTTCTCGCACACTGTCAGGATAGGAGCTCTCGCACACTCACAGGACAGGAGCTCTCGCACACTGACAGGATAGGAGCTCTCGCACACTGACAGGATAGGAACTCTCGCACACTGACAGGATAGGAACTCTCGCACACTGACAGGATAGGAGCTCTCGCACACTGACAGGACAGGAGCTCTCGCACACTGACAGGATAGGAGCTCTCGCACACTGACAGGATAGGAGCTCTCGCACACTGACAGGATAGGAGCTCTCGCACACTGTGTGGATAGTCAGTGAGTGGATGTGAATACAGGGGTGTGTTTGTGTGGATAGTCAGTGAGTGGGTGTGAATAGAGGGGTGTGTTTGTGTGGATAGTCAGTGAGTGGATGTGGATACAGGGGTGTGTTTGTGTGGATAGTCAGTGAGTGGCTGTGAATACAGGGGTGTGTTTGTGTGGATAGTCAGTGAGTGGATGTGGATACAGGGGTGTGTTTGTGTGGATAGTCAGTGAGTGGATGTGAATAGAGGGGTGTGTTTGTGTGTTTGTGTGGATAGTCAGTGAGTGGATGTGAATAGAGGGGTGTGTCTGTGTGGATAGTCAGTGAGTGGATGTGAATAGAGGGGTGTGTCTGTGTGGATAGTCAGTGAGTGGGTGTGAATAGAGGGGTGTGTTTGTGTGGATAGTCAGTGAGTGGATGTGGATACAGGGGTGTGTTTGTGTGGATAGTCAGTGAGTGGATGTGGATACAGGGGTGTGTCTGTGTGGATAGTCAGTGAGTGGATGTGAATAGAGGGGTGTGTCTGTGTGGATAGTCAGTGAGTGGATGTGAATAGAGGGGTGTGGATAGTCAGTGAGTGGATGTGAATAGAGGGGTGTGTCTGTGTGGATAGTCAGTGAGTGGGTGTGAATAGAGGGGTGTGTTTGTGTGGATAGTCAGTGAGTGGATGTGGATACAGGGGTGTGTTTGTGTGGATAGTCAGTGAGTGGATGTGGATACAGGGGTGTGTTTGTGTGGATAGTCAGTGAGTGGATGTGGATACAGGGGTGTGTTTGTGTGGATAGTCAGTGAGTGGGTGTGGATACAGGGGTGTGTTTGTGTGGATAGTCAGTGAGTGGATGTGGATACAGGGGTGTGTTTGTGTGGATAGTCAGTGAGTGGATGTGGATACAGGAGTGTGTTTGTGTGGATAGTCAGTGAGCGGATGTGAATAGAGGGGTGTGTTTGTGTGGATAGTCAGTGAGTGGGTGTGAATAGAGGGGTGTGTCTGTGTGGATAGTCAGTGAGTGGATATGGATACAGGAGTGTGTTTGTGTGGATAGTCAGTGAGTGGATGTGAATACAGGGGTGTGTTTGTGTGGATAGTCAGTGAGTGGATATGGATACAGGGGTGTGTTTGTGTGGATAGTCAGTGAGTGGATATGGATACAGGGGTGTGTTTGTGTGGATAGTCAGTGAGTGGATGTGGATACAGGGGTGTGTTTGTGTGGATAGTCAGTGAGTGGATGTGAATACAGGAGTGTGTTTGTGTGGATAGTCAGTGAGTGGATGTGAATAGAGGGGTGTGTCTGTGTGGATAGTCAGTGAGTGGATGTGAATAGAGGGGTGTGTCTGTGTGGATAGTCAGTGAGTGGATGTGAATACAGGGGTGTGTCTGTGTGGATAGTCAGTGAGTGGATGTGGATACAGGGGTGTGTTTGTGTGGATAGTCAGTGAGTGGATGTGGATACAGGGGTGTGTTTGTGTGGATAGTCAGTGAGTGGATGTGGATACAGGGGTGTGTTTGTGTGGATAGTCAGTGGGTGGGTGTGGATACAGGGGTGTGTTTGTGTGGATAGTCAGTGAGTGGATGTGGATACAGGGGTGTGTTTGTGTGGATAGTCAGTGAGTGGATGTGGATACAGGAGTGTGTTTGTGTGGATAGTCAGTGAGTGGATGTGAATAGAGGGGTGTGTTTGTGTGGATAGTCAGTGAGTGGGTGTGAATAGAGGGGTGTGTCTGTGTGGATAGTCAGTGAGTGGATATGGATACAGGAGTGTGTTTGTGTGGATAGTCAGTGAGTGGATGTGAATACAGGGGTGTGTTTGTGTGGATAGTCAGTGAGTGGATATGGATACAGGGGTGTGTTTGTGTGGATAGTCAGTGAGTGGATGTGGATACAGGGGTGTGTTTGTGTGGATAGTCAGTGAGTGGATGTGGATACAGGGGTGTGTTTGTGTGGATAGTCAGTGAGTGCATGTGAATACAGGAGTGTGTTTGTGTGGATAGTCAGTGAGTGGATGTGAATAGAGGGGTGTGTCTGTGTGGATAGTCAGTGAGTGGATGTGAATACAGGGGTGTGTCTGTGTGGATAGTCAGTGAGTGGATGTGAATACAGGGGTGTGTCTGTGTGGATAGTCAGTGAGTGGATGTGAATACAGGGGTGTGTTTGTGTGGATAGTCAGTGAGTGGATGTGGATACAGGGGTGTGTTTGTGTGGATAGTCAGTGAGTGGATGTGGATACAGGGGTGTGTTTGTGTGGATAGTCAGTGAGTGGATGTGGATACAGGGGTGTGTTTGTGTGGATAGTCAGTGAGTGGATGTGAATAGAGGGGTGTGTCTGTGTGGATAGTCAGTGAGTGTATGTGAATAGAGGGGTGTGTCTGTGTGGATAGTCAGTGAGTGTATGTGAATACAGGGGTGTGTTTGTGTGGATAGTCAGTGAGCGGATGAGAATACAGGGGTGTGTTTGTGTGGATAGTCAGTGAGTGGATGTGAATACAGGGGTGTGTTTGGGTGGATAGTCAGTGAGTGGATGTGGATACAGGGGTGTGTTTGTGTGGATAGTCAGTGAGTGGATGTGGATACAGGGGTGTGTTTGTGTGGATAGTCAGTGAGTGGATGTGAATAGAGGGGTGTGTCTGTGTGGATAGTCAGTGAGTGTATGTGAATAGAGGGGTGTGTCTGTGTGAATAGTCAGTGAGTGTATGTGAATACAGGGGTGCGTTTGTGTGGATAGTCAGTGAGTGGATGTGGATACAGGGGTGTGTTTGTGTGGATAGTCAGTGAGTGGATGTGGATACAGGGGTGTGTTTGTGTGGATAGTCAGTGAGTGGATGTGGATACAGGGGTGTGTTTGTGTGGATAGTCAGTGAGTGGATGTGAATACAGGGGTGTGTTTGTGTGGATAGTCAGTGAGTGGATGTGGATACAGGGGTGTGTTTGTGTGGATAGTCAGTGAGTGGATGTGGATACAGGGGTGTGTTTGTGTGGATAGTCAGTGAGTGGATGTGAATACAAGGGTGTGTTTGTGTGTATAGACAGTGAGTGCATGTGAATACAGGAGTGTGTTTGTGTGGATAGTCAGTGAGTGGATGTGGATACAGGGGTGTGTTTGTGTGGATAGTCAGTGAGTGGATGTGAATACAGGGGTGTGTTTGTGTGGATAGTCAGTGAGTGGATGTGGATACAGGGGTGTGTTTGTGTGGATAGTCAGTGAGTGGATGTGGATACAGGGGTGTGTTTGTGTGGATAGTCAGTGAGTGGATGTGGATACAGGGGTGTGTTTGTGTGGATAGTCAGTGAGTGGATGTGAATAGAGTGTTGTGTCCTGTGTGCAACCGATTCTCTGCAAGCATTTGCAAAACATCCCATAGCAATAAGCCCAACCCTCAGGTGAGAGCTGTCACACGAGGAAGTGCTTGCTTCCTCTATCTGTCCAAGTACTTGTACTTATGTGCTTGCTGGTCAGCTGACCTCTAATCAGCTCGACCAGGCTGTAAAACGTTAACAGAAACAATGCAGTGTAAGGAAGCACACAATTCAGAACAGATATTATGACAGAGATTAGTGGTAAAATTGCTCAGTAAAGTGTGATAAAACTGTAATAAGATTGTAAGACTTTTATTATTTGCAGCACCCTTGCAGACTCTCTCTGTCTTTACCTCAGATTTGCAGCTAGATGATTGGACAAAGTTAGGGGTATGTCATATACGGTTACTATATAACGATTCAGGTATTAAATCATTTCCTGACTTGGTTAAAGAATATTCTCTACCACCCAGGGAATTATTTACATACTTACGTATTAGGAACATTTTGCAAGTAAATAATATCCAAAAAATTCAGCAACTAACACCATTCGCTTTAAAGTGCACAGGGAGACTAGCTAATATTAAAGCCTTGTCCTTCTGTTACAATACTCTTCTGACACAAGAGGAACCTAAGAAACAGGAATATGCTCTAAAATGGGAAAGAGATTTGAAGGAATCATTTTCGTTAGCAAGTTGGTTTCAGGCATTAAGGATAACCAAAGGAGTTTCCAGTAGTCTTGATCATTGGGAAGCCTATTGTAAGATTATTATGCGATGGTACTGGGTGCCAGCTAAATTAGCACATATTTATTAAGGGGACGAGCAATTTATGTTGGAGATGTTTAAAACATGAGGGGTCTCTATTACATATTTTTGGGCTGTGCTCTAGTATTAGTAAATTATGGGAGGAAATCGATACATTTCTTAGGGTAGCATTGAAGGTTAATATTCCATTCAGATCAGAGTGTTTTTTACTTCATATATTTCCCACACAGCTTCGGGAAGAAAAAAATATGATTATCCATTGTTTAACAGCAACAAAGATTTCAATAGCTCACAAATGGAAAAATAGACAAGCACCAACAATAGCAGAGGCTTTGTGTAGATTTGATTCCTTTAGCATATATGAAAAAATGGCAAGCCGATTAAAGGGTAGAGAAGATCTATATAAGCGAAGATGGCATCAGTGGCTGGTAATAAGAGATCAATATGCATCATTGTTAAATATTGTCAAATAGACCGTACCTTATCTTTTGTTGTACCTTATTTTTTTGTTGTTCCTTTCTTCTCTTCTTTTTTTTTTTTTTTTTTTTTGGGGGGGGGGGGGGGAGTGCATTACATTTAGAAGTATGGAAAAAGGAGAAAGGAGAAAGGTATACGAATATAGTAAGAGGTTGATATTACTATTGCATATGGGCGGTATTAAATGTTAAGCATGTTTCCCATTTCCCCCTGTTTTTTCGTTCTGTATCCCAGTTTGATGCTTCAGGGTCATATGATATGACCATTGTTATCAACATAAAAATAAAAAATAACATAAAAATGAGACATTAAAAAAAAAAAAAAGACTTTTCCCTGTGGAACAGAATCTTCCTTACTCAGCCACACACTAACGTATTCTCTCTCTTTCCCTGCAGGACTCATTGTTGCCACTCTAGCAGTTTGCTGGATGCCCAATCAGATTCTACGCATTATGGCAGCCACTACCCCAAAACAGGAATGGTCAGTTCACTACTTCCGCACCTACGTGACGCTGCTTCCCATAGCCGACACCTTCTTCTACCTGAGCTCAGTGATAAACCCCATCTTATACAACATCTCTTCAAAACAATTCCGGGAGGTCTTTGTACAGGTCCTGCGCTGTCGCCTGACCATTGAACATGCCAACAAAGCCAAATTCCTGCACATACAAAACTCAGCTAAAAGCAGCACAAATCATAAACGCCCTTTAATTCTCAGATCCTTCCGACAAAGCTTTTCTTCAAACTTGGCAATGGAGAAGCCACTGAGCACTTTTCAAAAACAGCCTGAGTCTAATCAGACCTCATCAAGCGGAACCTCAGCCGCTCCAGACATGGAGCTACAAGTGGTCGAAACAGCAACCCAGGAGAACGGTTTGTGTGAAAGTGAAATCTGAGGAGTATGATATTAGAAAAAGACAGAGTAAAACACTCGGCTTTATGTGCTTCTTTATTACACGTTCATCATGTGCATGAATGTGTGGCCCTTTACTGGAACAGAACACCAGATTAATTCTGGCCTAACATAACAAAAATATATTTCTTGTGACTTGCCATCTTTGCTTTGGAAACAAATCACCAAGAATTCTTGTCCCTGACAAGGAAGTATCAAGTGCTTCTACAGTCTAATCTACAGTTGCATTGTCATAAGAGTCAGCATTAGTGACAGAGGCGCAGAGAAGGTCCCGCCATGGAAGCGTGGTGCAGAATTCCTCTTTTTCTTGGTTCTAGGTCCGTTGCAGAGAGGGGTGTTACAACAAGTGATGCACACAGAGTTTACTTTGCCGGGTGTACAGAAGGACTGGTAACCAGAAGAGGCCATCAGACAAGCTCCTGAAGATGCACATGATTTTCGATATAATATCCCTGCCAAAAAAACAAGATATTCACATTTTAGAAACATATACCGCTACACACTAGATTCACTTCACTATCAAATTCTGAAATTGGATGGAAAGCCAGCATTATCTTTGCTATTTCACAGTCACGTCTACCATTTATGGCTGGTTTGACTCAAAGTCACCATCAGGAGAAGTTTACAAGAAAAAAAACAGTATTCATTGCAATAATTATTTCTGCATTCTTACTCCTTGTTTAGCTGAAAAATGTAATACATCAGCAATGAGTTTTCCAAATAATTTTAGAACGAAAATGCATGTCCTGTGGTCACAGAATTTAAATAAAATAAACATAAATATAATGGCATTTTAACATTAAAACAGCTTGCTGTTGTATTTTCAGTTTTAAGGAAAGGAGACGTGTCATAAGGTGTCCTGAGATGATGTTTGGAACCCGAGAAGCAGGAGAATGGAGGGGTATATAGTGTTTTATATTATATAGTGTGTAGTGCTCCATATTATATAGTGTTTTATATTATATAGTGTGTAGTGCTCCATATTATATAGTGTGTAGTGCTCCATATTATATAGTGTTTTATATTATATAGTGTGTAGTGCTCCATATTATATAGTGTTTTATATTATATAGTGTGTAGTGCTCCATATTATATAGTGTGTAGTGCTCCATAGTGAATAGTGCTCCATATTATATAGTGTGTAGTGCTCCATATTATATAGCGTGTAGTGCTCCATATTATATAGTGTGTAGTGCTCCATATTATATAGCGTGTAGTGCTCCATATTATATAGTGTTTTATATTATATAGTGTGTAGTGCTCCATATTATATAGCGTGTAGTGCTCCATATTATATAGTGTGTAGTGCTCCATATTATATAGCGTGTAGTGCTCCATATTATATAGTGTTTTATATTATATAGTGTGTAGTGCTCCATATTATATAGCGTGTAGTGCTCCATATTATATAGTGTGTAGTGCTCCATATTATATAGCGTGTAGTGCTCCATATTATATAGTGTGTAGTGCTCCATATTATATAGCGTGTAGTGCTCCATATTATATAGTGTTTTATATTATATAGTGTGTAGTGCTCCATATTATATAGCGTGTAGTGCTCCATATTATATAGTGTGTAGTGCTCCATATTATATAGCGTGTAGTGCTCCATATTATATAGTGTTTTATATTATATAGTGTGTAGTGCTCCATATTATATAGTGTGTAGTGCTCCATAGTGAATAGTGCTCCATATTATATAGTGTGTAGTGCTCCATATTATATAGCGTGTAGTGCTCCATACTATATAGTGTTTTATATTATATAGTGTGTAGTGCTCCATATTATATAGCGTGTAGTGCTCCATATTATATAGTGTTTTATATTATATAGTGTGTAGTGCTCCATAGTGAATAGTGCTCCATATTATATAGTGTGTAGTGCTCCATATTATATAGCGTGTAGTGCTCCATATTTTATAGTGTTTTATATTATATAGTGTGTAGTGCTCCATAGTGAATAGTGCTCCATATTATATAGTGTGTAGTGCTCCATATTATATAGCGTGTAGTGCTCCATATTATATAGTGTTTTATATTATATAGTGAATAGTGCTCCATATTATATAGCGTGTAGTGCTCCATATTATATAGCGTGTAGTGCTCCATATTATATAGTGTTTTATATTATATAGTGTGTAGTGCTCCATAGTGAATAGTGCTCCATATTATATAGTGTGTAGTGCTCCATAGTGAATAGTGCTCCATATTATATAGCGTGTAGTGCTCCATAGTGAATAGTGCTCCATATTATATAGCGTGTAGTGCTCCATAGTGAATAGTGCTCCATATTATATAGCGTGTAGTGCTCCATAGTGAATAGTGCTCCATATTATATAGCGTGTAGTGCTCCATATTATATAGCGTGTAGTGCTCCATATTATATAGTGTTTTATATTATATAGTGTGTAGTGCTCCATATTATATAGTGTGTAGTGCTCCATAGTGAATAGTGCTCCATATTATATAGCGTGTAGTGCTCCATATTATATAGTGTTTTATATTATATAGCGTGTAGTGCTCCATATTATATAGTGTTTTATATTATATAGTGTGTAGTGCTCCATATTATATAGTGTTTTATATTATATAGTGTGTAGTGCTCCATATTATATAGTGTGTAGTGCTCCATAGTGAATAGTGCTCGATATTATATAGTGTGTAGTGCTCCATATTATATAGCGTGTAGTGCTCCATATTATATAGTGTGTAGTGCTCCATATTATATAGCGTGTAGTGCTCCATATTATATAGTGTATAGTGCTCCATATTATATAGTGTGTAGTGATCCATAGTGAATAGTGCTCCATATTATATAGTGTGTAGTGCTCCATAGTGAATAGTGCTCCATAGTGTACAGTGTGTAGTGCTCCATAGTGAATAGTGCTCCATATTATATAGTGTGTAGTGCTCCATATTATATAGCGTGTAGTGCTCCATATTATATAGTGTGTAGTGCTCCATATTATATAGTGTGTAGTGCTCCATATTATATAGCGTGTAGTGCTCCATATTATATAGTGTGTAGTGCTCCATATTATATTGTGTTTTATATTATATAGTGTATAGTGCTCCATATTATAGTGTGTAGTGCTCCATATTATATAGTGTATAGTGCTCCATATTATATAGTGTGTAGTGCTCCATAGTGAATAGTGCTCCATATTATATAGTGTGTAGTGCTCCATAGTGAATAGTGCTCCATATTATATAGTGCATAGTGCTCCATAGTGAATAGTGCTCCATATTATATAGTGTATAGTGCTCCATAGTGAATAGTGCTCCATATTATATAGTGTGTAGTGCTCCATAGTGAATAGTGCTCCATATTATATAGCGTGTAGTGCTCCATAGTGAATAGTGCTCCATATTATATAGCATATAGTGCTCCATAGTGAATAGTGCTCCATATTATATAGTGTGTAGTGCTCCATAGTGAATAATGCTCCATATTATATAGTGTGTTGTGCTCCATAGTGAATAGTGCTCCATATTATATAGCGTGTAGTGCTCCATAGTGAATAGTGCTCCATATTATATAGCGTGTAGTGCTCTATAGTGAATAGTGCTCCATATTATATAGTGTGTAGTGCTCCATAGTGAATAGTGCTCCATATTATATAGGGTGTAGTGCTCCATAGTGAATAGTGCTCCATATTATATAGTGTATAGTGCTCCATATTATATAGTGTGTAGTGCTCCATAGTGAATAGTGCTCCATATTATATAATGTGTAGTGCTCCATAGTGAATAGTGTTCCATATTATATCGTGTTTTATATTATATAGTGTATAGTGCTCCATATTATAGTGTGTAGTGCTCCATATTATATAGTGTATAGTGCTCCATATTATATAGTGTATAGTGCTCCATAGTGAATAGTGCTCCATATTATATAGTGTGTAGTGCTCCATAGTGAATAGTGCTCCATATTATATAGTGCATAGTGCTCCATAGTGAATAGTGCTCCATATTATATAGTGTGTAGTGCTCCATAGTGAATAGTGCTCCATATTATATAATGTGTAGTGCTCCATAGTGAATAGTGTTCCATATTATATCGTGTTTTATATTATATAGTGTATAGTGCTCCATATTCTAGTGTGTAGTGCTCCATATTATATAGTGTATAGTGCTCCATATTATATAGTGTATAGTGCTCCATAGTGAATAGTGCTCCATATTATATAGTGTGTAGTGCTCCATAGTGAATAGTGCTCCATATTATATAGTGCATAGTGCTCCATAGTGAATAGTGCTCCATATTATATAGTGTGTAGTGCTCCATAGTGAATAGTGCTCCATATTATATAGCGTGTAGTGCTCCATAGTGAATAGTGCTCCATATTATATAGCATATAGTGCTCCATAGTGAATAGTGCTCCATATTATATAGTGTGTAGTGCTCCATAGTTCGGCACTTCCAAACTTCAGCAATTCGGAACTTCGTAAGCATCACATATACTAGGCTCTGGCGGTTCGGGAGGAAACTACCGAAGGAAGTTTAAATACACTTGGTTTCCTTACTGTTGCGGACCGTTTTGCACACAAGGGGATAAAACCCAGTTTAGGCGATAATCCCCTTTCAGATAGACCAGCAGCTACTGCAATCACCAACCTCCCGAACTCCAAACTGCAAGTATTCACCAACTCTCGAACAGCAGACACACGAACCCTGGAAGCAGCCGAACAGGAAAAGCAATACGAACAACTTACACTCCTGGCAATCGGCATACAGTCAAGTATGTGTATAGTGCTCCATATTATATGGCGTGTAGTGCTCCATATTATATAGTGTATAGTGCTCCATAGTGTATAGTGCTCCATATTATATAGTGTGTAGTGATCCATGTTATATAGTGTGTAGTGCTCCATAATGTATAGTGTAAAGTGCTCCTTAGTGTATAGTGTACCATATTATATAGTGTAAAATGCTCCATAGTGTAAAGCGCTCCATATTACATATTATATAATGTATAGTGCTCTATATAATATAGTGTATACTGCATAGTGCTCCATATTATATAGTGTGTAGTGCTCCATAATGTATAGTGTAAAGTGCTCCTTAGTGTATAGTGTACCATATTATATAGTGTAAAGTGCTCCATAGTGTAAAGCGCTCCATATTACATATTATATAATGTATAGTGCTCTATATAATATAGTGTATACTGCATAGTGCTCCATATTATATAGTGTATAGCGCTCCATAGTTCGGCACTTCCAAACTTCAGCAATTCGGAACTTCGTAAGCATCACATATACTAGGCTCTGGCGGTTCGGGAGGAAACTACCGAAGGAAGTTTAAATACACTTGGTTTCCTTACTGTTGCGGACCGTTTTGCACACAAGGGGATAAAACCCAGTTTAGGCGATAATCCCCTTTCAGATAGACCAGCAGCTACTGCAATCACCAACCTCCCGAACTCCAAACTGCAAGTATTCACCAACTCTCGAACAGCAGACACACGAACCCTGGAAGCAGCCGAACAGGAAAAGCAATACGAACAACTTACACTCCTGGCAATCGGCATACAGTCAAATTCCCCCCAAGAATGAGACAACACTTCAGCTTCAGGGTTAAACAGCAACAACACTGATTTATTCACACAACAGGCTTATAAGGGCTTCTCCCATGCAAGGGAGGGATTTACAACAATTACACAATACACCAATCACACATGAGTTAACTCCCACAATGCCTCACAATCCCTCCCCTCTGGCCTGGAGATAATTGGGGAAGGAATCTAATTATCTCCCAGGACAGAGGCAAAACTCCATTACCCACATGGCAGACAAAAAGACAGTAAAAGACATAAAATTACATACTGATACATTTAGTACATAAAACACACATTTCTACATATCCCCAGATAGCTAGAACTGAGCGCACATTATTAGGTGAATGGCACTCAGATCACACAAATACAGTTTAATTGCCATGGAGCCAAAGTCTATAACTACACGAATGGGCTCCATGGCATGGCTATCTGGGTTAACACATTCACATAGTCGGGTCCATAGTCCAAAGGCAAGAGGCGGGCAAGCAGCCCCCTCCAAGGACACGTGGCAAGGTCGGTTTCGCCACACTTCTCCCCTTTACCCCCCAGACTAACAGGGTATCTGACCTCCTGCCGGTCAGTGCCCTGGTTAGTCCAGCAACCCACCCACGAAGCACAAACAGCAGTACCTCCCACCCACAATAAATGTTTACTCCACCTGGATAAAGTAGCAGCTTGTCCAGGTCCAGGTTCCTCACCACGGCTGTGCGGGGAGCTGGTAGACTGCCTTGGTGGGTTGCTGAGTGTGCTGAGACCAGCGTTACTCTGCCCTGGTGCCAGCGCTACCACTGAAGTAGCCTGATTGGAGCCTGGTTGTGGGAGGGGGAGACCGACCGTCTCCCCTCTGGGTACACAGCTCTGGGGCTGGGGGACAGGACCGACCGTCCCTACCCCTTGTGCTGCAAGTGAGGAGACTACGGTCCCATCTGCACTGTTGGGGGGTGTAACATCTCCCCTTGGTGGGTTAGGCTGCCGCTGGAGAGAGGGTGTAACAAGCTCCTCTCTCTGAACTGTAACCTGCCGCTGGGGAGAGGGGGTAGCAGGCTCATCTCCCTGACACTCTCTCTGCTGGTGGAGAGGGGGACCAGCTGTTTCCCCTTTCAATATTTTGTCCTGCTGCTGGGGTGCGAGACTGACGGTCTCTGCTCCCTGCAGGACACTCTGCCGCTGGGGAGAGAGGACAGCACCGTCTGCTCCCTGGGGTACACACTGCCGCTGGGGAGGAAGGACAACACCTTCAGCTCCCTGTAACACACTCTGCCGCTGGGGAGGAAGGACGGCACCTTCAGCTCCCTGGGACACACACTGCCGCTGGGGAGGAAGGACAGAACCTTCTGCTCCCTGGAGTACACACTGCCGCTGGGGAGGAAGGACGGCACCTTCTGTTCCCTGGGGTACACACTGCCGCTGGGGAGGAAGGACAACACCTTCAGCTCCCTGTAACACACACTGCCGCTGGGGAGGAAGGACGGCACCTTCAGCTCCCTGGGGAGGAAGGACGATACCTTCTGCTCCCTGGGGTACACACTGCCACTGGGGAGGACACACACTGCCGCTGGGGACACACACTGCCGCTGGGGAGGAAGGACAACACCTTCAGCTCCCTGGGACTTACTCTGCCGCTGGGGATGGAGGACGACACCTTCAGCTCCCTGGAATACAATCTGCCGCTGGGGAGGAAGGATGGCACCTTCAGCTCCCTGGGGTACACACTGCCGCTGGGGAGGAAGGACTGCACCTTCTGCTCCCTGGGATACACACTGCCGCTGGGGAGGAAGGATTGCACCTTCAGCTCCCTGGGGTACACACTGCCGCTGGGGAGGAAGGACGGCACCTTCAGCTCCCTGGGGTACACACTGCCGCTGGGGAGGAAGGACAATACCTTCTGCTCCCTGGGGTACACACTGCCGCTGGGGAGGAAGGACAACACCTTCTGCTCCCTGGAGTACCCTTTTGAATCCCCGTAACGCACTCTGCCACCGTATAGGGCGACCGATACCTTTGGCTGGATCTGCAATGAACCGCAGGTACTAGTCTACCTGGCTCCTCACAAACTGCATGAATTTCTCAGAGGGGACAAATGTAACGAGAGTCACCCGCGAGGCATACTCTTTGTCAAACGCCGAGTGTAGCTGGGTGCCATGCTTGCTCTGCTGAAGTTGGTTTCCTTTGTAGATAGGGTTGCTGTACGGGTACTAGCGTTGCCCTCAATTTGTAATCCAGGAATGGTGTTGTCTGTAGCTGTCCCTCTGGTTGTAGGAACGATCCCGCTGCTTGCCACCAATTGTTGTGGACCGTTTTGCACACAAGGGGATAAAACCCAGTTTAGGCGATAATCCCCTTTCAGATAGACCAGCAGCTACTGCAATCACCAACCTTCCGAACTCCAAACTGCAAGTATTCACCAACTCTCGAACAGCAGACACACGAACCCTGGAAGCAGGCGAACAGGAAAAGCAATACGAACAACTTACACTCCTGGCAATCGGCATACAGTCAAATTCCCCCCAAGAATGAGACAACACTTCAGCTTCAGGGTTAAACAGCAACAACAATGATTTATTCACACAACAGGCTTATAAGGGCTTCTCCCATGCAAGGGAGGTATTTACAACAATTACACAATACACCAATCACACATGAGTTACCTCCCACAATCCCTCCCCTCTGGCCTGGAGATAATTGGGGAAGGAATCTAATTATCTCCCAGGACAGAGGCAAAACTCCATTACCCACATGGCAGACAAAAAGACAGTAAAAGACATAAAATTACATACTGATACATTTAGTACATAAAACACACATTTCTACATATCCCCAGATAGCTAGAACTGAGCGCACATTATTAGGTGAATGGCACTCAGATCACACAAATACAGTTTAATTGCCATGGAGCCAAAGTCTATAACTACACGAATGGGGTCCATGGCATGGCTATCTGGGTTAACACATTCACATAGTCGGGTCCATAGTCCAAAGGCAAGAGGCGGGCAAGCAGCCCCCTCCAAGGACACGTGGCGAGGTCGGTTTCGCCACACTTACATATAGTGTATAGTGCTCCATATTATATAGCGTGTAGTGCTCCATATTATATTGTGTATAGTGCTCCATATTATACAGTGTTAAGTGCTCCTTAGTGTATAGTGTACCATATTATATAGTGTAAAGTGCTCCATAGTGTAAAGCGCTCCATATTACATAATGTATAGTGCTCTATATAATATAGTGTATACTGCATAGTGCTCCATATTATATAGTGTATAGCGCTCCATAGTTCGGCACTTCCAAACTTCAGCAATTCGGAACTTCGTAAGCATCAGAGTGTCCGAATTGCATGAAACGAATTGCACATGTCTAGTAAGTGGTTGTGGTGGCAGTCCGGGCACTGGGAGCCCTATTGATGTGTAAGTGGTTGTGTTGGCATTCCTCGCACTGGGAGACCTACAGATGTGTAAGTAGTTGTGGTGGGAGTGCTGGCACTGGGAGCTCTACATATGTGTAAATGGTTGTGGTGGGAGTGCTGGCACTGGGAGCCCTACAGATGTGTAAATGGTTGTGGTGGCAGTGCTAGGACTGGGAGCCCTACATATGTGTAAATGGTTGTGGTAGCTGTCTTGGCACTGGGAGGCGGAAGTCCTACAAATGTGTAAGTGGTTGTGGTGGCAGTCCTGGCACTGGGAGCCCTAAAGATGTGTTAATGGTTGTGGTGGCAGTTCTAGCATTGGGAGCCTCCTACTCATTAGAGTAATGGTCAGGGGGCTCCCAGTACCAGGACTGCCACCACAGCCACTTACACATCTATAGGGCTTCCAGTGCCAGGACTGCCACCACAACCACTTACACATCTATAGGGCTACCAGTGCCTGGACTGCCACCATGACCACTTACACATCTATAGGGCTCCCAGTGTCAAGAATTAGCTTATTGGTCAAGATTTCTGTTATCATCCACATAATTTTCCCTACCTCTCTCGTTTTGCCAATTTTCAGAAATCCAAAGCACTTTCCCACTTGAGTTTGCCACAAGCTCCTGGAGTGAGTTTGCCAGCCTCCTCCCCACAGACTATGTGCCCTACAGGGAAACCTGTAAAAGACTGTTTAACTGGCTTGGTTCGTGCCCTTTCTCTATTCTGTTCGGGAACCGAACAGGCGCATGAACCATGGACCACCCGGGAGCTTGTTAAGCCTAATTGACAGTTTGTAACAAATTCCACCGCAGTGTTCTAATTGTTTGTCTGGATGGCCGCTGTTCGCATGAACGAACATGAGGTGGTGGCCATCTTGTTCGCATGAACGCAGGCAGCGGTGTTTGGTCATCGAGTTCATTGAACTGAAATCGGACACAGAAACTCCTGAACACCGCTGGATTTCCAGCATCACCTGCGTTCGGTTCTACACCACTTAGAAGGGCACTGTTTGGTGGAAACGTTCCCACAAACAAGGTGAACAAGCTCCAGGGTAAGACTATTGACTATGTTCGGTAGTTTGTTCGTTTTTCTGTCCTGGAGATAATTGGGAAGTAACTGTCAGGGTACCTGAGGCCTCTACCTCTAAGGGAGGTAGAGACTTGGTGGTGTATCCGTCCAGGCGAGCTGTCTCCTCCGTTCCTCGCGGTTCATCCAGTCACTTAAACACCGGCCGCGAGGAATCCACGTCCTTTTCTAGCAGGACGCTCAATACGTGACGTCATGACGCTAGCACGAGCAATCTGTCACTCAAGTGTCCGATATCCAATCGGTACTTTTCAGAGGCGTGATTTCCATCCAGAACCAGGGTATTTAAGCTTACTCCTTACTTCAGCTCATTGCCCTGTCGTGGTTCTAGCTTGTCTAGTCACTCAGTGCTCTGGTTTTCTAGTTTGCTCTATTGGTTTTGACTCGGCTCGTTGTACTTCCCTGTTTCTCTGTTATCCCTTGACCCGGCTTGTCTCTCGCTTATCTGTCTTCTCGTTTCCTCGACCTCGGCTTGCCTCTGACTATTCTTTACTCTCGGTACGTTAGTCCGGCCATTCTAAGGCCCGGTATACGTACCTTTCCACTCTTTGTACTCTGCGTGTTGGATCCCTGTCCCGATCCTGACATTACGACAGGGCCAATGGATCCTGCAGGTACAAACAGTCAGCTTGGTTCTTCGGATCCCAGGTTTGACGCCATGGAACATAGGATGGATCAGATGGCTTTGGCACTACAGGCACTTTTGTCTCGTGCTAGTAATCCACCTGAGGAGACACGTACTCCTTCTATCTCTCCTGCAGTCTCAGGTCTAGAGGTAGCCACTGTAGGTGCTTCTTCCCGTATTACCCCACCAGTACGTTATGGCGGGTCACCGGAGAAGTGTCGTGGCTTTCTAAACCAGATTAGCATCCATTTCGAACTACAACCCCGCTCTTATCCTACAGATAGAGCAAAGGTTGGATTTATTATTACTCTGCTCATTGAAAAAGCTTTGAGATGGGCCAATCCTTTATGGGAGAATGATAATCCACTCGTCTATAATTATAATGCCTTTGTAGCTGCGTTTAGAAGAACTTTTGACCCTCCTGGCAGAAAGGTCAATGCAGCTAGATTAATGTTGCGCCTTAAACAGGACAATCGAACACTTGTGGATTATGCACTAGAGTTCAGATCCTTGGCGGCAGAAGTTAAGTGGAACGAACAGGCTTATATAGATGTGTTTCTGAATGGGTTATCAGATGTAATTCTTGACGAGGTCGCTACTAGAGAACTCCCTGAAAATTTGGAGGATTTAATTTCTTTTATATCTCGTATTGATGAACGCTTAAGAGAGAGGCAGAACACTCGAGATAGGACCCGTAGACCCTCCTTTAAACTAGCGCCTACCTTTCAAATCTCTGAGTTCGAAGACTTACGTATTCCTGAACCTATGCAGATAGGCAGTACTCATCTCACTGAAAGGGAGAGACAGTACAGGAGAAGGGAGGGTTTATGTATGTATTGTGGAGTCAGGGGTCATTTACGCCTAAATTGTCCCAATCGTTCGGGAAACGCTCGCACCTAAGTTCCTCTAGAGGACAGGCCTTGGGTGTTTCTACTTTGTCCTCTATTCACAACTACAAGGAGCTCAGACTTGTGTTACCCGTTTCTTTAAAGTGGGAGAAGGGAGTAGTTAAGACTATGGCACTAATTGATTCTGGAGCTGCTGAGAGCTTTATAGATCAGGGTTTTGCTGCCAAACATGCTATTCCATCCCAGTTAAAAGAGACACCTCTGGCTGTTGAGGCCATCGATGGTAGACCGTTACTTGAGCCTGTTATTTTTCATGAGACCATACCGATTAACTTGACTGTTGGCATCCTGCATAAAGAGGATATATCCTTGATGCTCATTTCTTCTCCGTCTATTCCCATAGTTCTGGGGTACTCCTGGCTGAGGAGACACAACCCTATTATTAATTGGGAATCAGGGGAGATAGTTTCATGGGGAGAGAATTGTCAAGAAAAATGCTTGCGGAAGGTCTTACCTCTTGGATTAACTAATACATCGAATACCTCTGACAATCCTACAGAGACACAAATTCCGCCTCAGTATCTAGATTTAAAGGCAGTATTTGACAAAAAGAAAGCCGATACCTTACCCCCACACAGGTCCTTCGATTGCAAAATTAACCTACTCCCTGGTACCATGCCTCCCAGAGGTCATGTATACCCATTATCTATAAAGGAGAACTCAGTCCTAGAGGAATATATTCACGAGAATTTAGACAAGGGATTCATCAGGAGGTCCTCCTCCCCTGCCGGGGCTGGATTTTTTTTTGTTAAAAAGAAAGATGGTTCTTTGAGACCTTGTATTGATTATCGAGGCCTGAATAAGATAACCATTAAAAATGCCTACCCGATTCCCTTGATCACCGAACTCTTCGATCGTTTGAAGGGCTCTACAATTTTCACCAAGTTAGACCTCAGAGGGGCATATAACTTGGTGAGAATCCAGCAGGGACATGAGTGGATGACGGCATTCAATACTCGATATGGCCACTATGAATATACCGTCATGCCTTTTGGGTTATGCAATGCACCAGCAGTATTCCAAGATCTGATTAATGAGGTTCTTAGGGAATTTCAGCAAGAGTGCGTCATTGTATACCTAGATGATATACTCATTCATTCTAGTGACATTGAGATTCATCACAAACAAGTCAGGAGGGTTTTGCACAAGCTTCTCCAGCATGGCTTGTACTGCAAGTTGGAGAAATGTAGCTTTGATCAAACCCAGGTAACCTTTCTCGGCTATGTGATCTCTGGGGAGGGATTTAAGATGGATCCGGATAAGCTCCAATCCATTCTAGAGTGGCCTTTACCCACAGGTCTTAAAGCCATACAGAGATTTATTGGTTTTTCCAATTATTATAGGCGCTTTATTAAGGGCTATTCTTCCATTATTGCACCTATCACTAACATGACCAAACAGGGGGCTGACACTAAGAATTGGACTACTGAAGCTCTCCTTGCGTTCAAGACTCTCAAGGAGCTTTTCGCTTCCGCTCCAATTTTAGTTCACCCTGACACTTCTCTGCCATTTTTGCTCGAGGTAGACGCATCAGAGACTGGTTTAGGTGCTGTTCTATCTCAAAGGTTGGGTGTTGATAAACCATTACATCCATGTGGATTTTTCTCTAAAAAATTGACCGGTACTGAAAGCAGGTATGACATTGGTGACAGAGAATTACTAGCGGTTATCAAGGCTTTGAAAGAATGGAGACATTTATTGGAGGGTACATTACATCCTGTTACCATCCTGACAGACCACAAAAACTTGTCTTATATCGGAGAGGCCAAGCGTCTGTCCTCCAGGCAGGCTCGTTGGTCGTTGTTTCTTACCCATTTCAATTACGTTCTGACTTACAGACCTGGGTCAAAGAACTCTAAAGCCGATGCGCTATCTCGCCAATATGAACCCTCTGCTTCAGTTGAACCACTTTTGTCTTCCATTGTACCTAAATGCAATATTATTGCTAATACCAGTCTCAAAATTCATTCCCCGCTACTTGACCAGATCTTGAAGTCACAACATCTAGCTCCCGGAAACACTCCTGAGGGAAGAAACTTTGTTCCTCCTGAACTTCAACTGGAGCTCTTACAATGTTTTCATGAAAGTAAAATAGCTGGTCATCCTGGTATTCGCAAGACGTACTCTCTGATATCCAAAGATTTCTGGTGGCCTTCACTTCGTAAGGATATTGAGGAGTTCGTCGCAGCTTGTGAGACTTGTGCCAAGACTAAACTATCTCATGCATCCCCATGTGGCCTGTTACACCCCTTGGACATTCCTGAGAAACCTTGGTCCTGTTTGTCCATTGACTTTATCGTTGATTTGCCTGCTTCCAAAAGACAGACTGTTATTCTCACGGTGGTGGATAGATTTACCAAGATGGCCCATTTCGTGCCATTACCTAAACTTCCGACTTCCCCTGAATTGGCGGAGATTTTTGCGAGAGAAGTTTTTCGCCTACATGGGATCCCTTCAGAGATTGTTTCTGATAGAGGTTCTCAATTTGTCTCACGTTTCTGGAGATCCTTTTGTTCTCAAATGGGCATCAAATTGAACTTTTCCTCTGCCTATCACCCTCAGTCTAACGGAGCTGCTGAACGTACTAATCAAAAGATCGAACAGTATCTGCGTTGCTTTGTTTCCGAACACCAGGACGATTGGGTCGGTCTGATTCCTTGGGCGGAGTTCGCACACAATAACCTTGTTTGCGATTCAACTCGCTCTAGCCCTTTCTTCATGAACTATGGCTTTCATCCTTCGATTTTTCCTTCGGTTTCCTCTTCTCAGGGGATACCGTCGGTTGATGATCATGTCGCCAACCTGAAGAAATTATGGGATCAAACTCGACAAATTCTATTACATAGTTCCTCGCTGTTCAAGAAACACGCTGACAAACATAGAAGAGCGGCTCCTGTTTTTGTTCCTGGGGATAGGGTATGGTTGAGTACTAAGAATATTCGCCTAAAAGTTCCGTCCATGAAATTTGCTCCTCGTTACATAGGTCCTTACAGGGTTCTCACTCGTATCAATCCGGTTGCGTATCGCCTTGCTCTGCCACCTGCCTTACGCATTCCTAACTCTTTTCATGTCTCCTTGTTGAAACCCCTCATTTGCAACAAATTCTCCTCTAAGGTCTCCTCGCCTCGTCCTGTTCAGGTGGAGGGTCGGGAGGAGTACGAGGTCAGCTCCATCATTGACTCCAGAATTTCAAGAGGAAAATTGCAATATCTGGTCAACTGGAGGGGATATGGTCCTGAGGAGAGGAGTTGGGTACCTCAGGAGGACGTCCATGCTTCTCGCCTTCGCAGAGCATTTCACCTTCGCTTCCCATCTCGTCCCGGTTCATTCCGCCCGGTGGGCGTATCTGAGAGGGGGGGTACTGTCAGGGTACCTGAGGCCTCTACCTCTAAGGGAGGTAGAGACTTGGTGGTGTATCCGTCCAGGCGAGCTGTCTCCTCCGTTCCTCGCGGTTCATCCAGTCACTTAAACACCGGCCGCGAGGAATCCACGTCCTTTTCTAGCAGGACGCTCAATACGTGACGTCATGACGCTAGCACGAGCAATCTGTCACTCAAGTGTCCGATATCCAATCGGTACTTTTCAGAGGCGTGATTTCCATCCAGAACCAGGGTATTTAAGCTTACTCCTTACTTCAGCTCATTGCCCTGTCGTGGTTCTAGCTTGTCTAGTCACTCAGTGCTCTGGTTTTCTAGTTTGCTCTATTGGTTTTGACTCGGCTCGTTGTACTTCCCTGTTTCTCTGTTATCCCTTGACCCGGCTTGTCTCTCGCTTATCTGTCTTCTCGTTTCCTCGACCTCGGCTTGCCTCTGACTATTCTTTACTCTCGGTACGTTAGTCCGGCCATTCTAAGGCCCGGTATACGTACCTTTCCACTCTTTGTACTCTGCGTGTTGGATCCCTGTCCCGATCCTGACAGTAACTCAATTATCTCCGAGGACAGAGGCCAAACTCCATTTTATACAGAATAAGGAAAACACATAAAAATACATAATACAAGAACTACCGAACACATCCCCAGATAGCTTGGATCTGAGTGCACATTATTGCCAAATGGCGCTCAGATCCTATACACAAAGTTCAATCGCCGTGGAGCCAAAGTCTTTCACATAGTCTTTCGTTATACGAATGGGCTCCATGGCACAGCTATCTGGGATAAGTCTAATCGTGAAAATAAACTACCGAACAGCGTTCGTATGCTGTAAAAATGGAAGAAGGGAGGTCGGTGACTTTCAGCGGTGTTCGTGAGAAACATTGTCCGTTTTTAGTTCCATGAAATCATCGACGAACACCGCTGAGCATTCGCATGTCCTAGATGGACGCTGCCTCGTGGTCGGCATACGAACGACAACCACCCAGTCGGCATTCGACAATTAGGAAGTGACTGAGGTTAACCACAACATTCTAATGAGGCCAAAAGGTTAACCAGCAACACACTTCCATGCTGGGTGACCGGCCGTTCTGTGAATTGTTCGGTAAAACAGAAACAAGCATGGGGACCGTACGGACAAGGAAATAGCCGAACAAACAGACGAATGAGGGAGCAATAAAAGTATTTCACAGGCAGTTGGTTCTGTCACAGTACTCCATAGTATATAGTACTCCATATTATATAGTGTACAGCACCTCCCCACACAATTCCTCTCTCTTTGGAGATGCGACACCAAACAAGAACTGAAGAAGAGTCCAGAACACAGTAGAACAAACCATCCCGAAATCCAGCCAGATACCGATCAGGAACCATCTGCGAACTGGGACTAAACCATCAACAAATGAAGACCAGCCAACAGGTTGAAATCTTGAGAAGAAGTGAGGATCTCTATACAGTACCAACAGCGCAGAATCAACCTGTGAAAACATAAAAAACAGGAGCCCAACCGTTAAATCAATTGCGCATGCCAAGAGATAATGTACTGATGTACTGAAACAACACAGTGCCCATAATGTCAGACAAAGAGAACAAACCACCAGGCAAACATAACATTAACAGTTCGGATACACATAATAGGCAATACAATGCTGAGCTCAGTGTAATACTTACCAACCTGAGATATAAAAACAACCGGCGGGGGGTGGAGGGAATTACAATGATAGAAAAAAAAAATAGGGTGGGACAATACTCACCTCCGTGTCTTTCATAAAATCATGACTTTTCGTCATGAAATAGCAAAATCATGTAATTTTATGTCAAGACACGGAGGCTCATATTGCAAGTTTAAAGCTGATCAATAACAGAAGAGAAAACGTGGTGGAGGCCGAAAGTAAAATTCCCTGAAGGTGGATTCGCGGGACCAGTCCGCCATCCTCATCAGGTCTTCCAGACGTGCTCCCGAAGTCACGATAGACGTGGCTGATGCCCCTCGTGAAGAGTGGGTGCTAAAGATGGATGTATCCACGCCGGCCAGTGACATTACCCATTTCACCCAACGAGCCAAGGTAGTGCTGGACACCGGGGCGAAGGGTTGACGAATCGAGAGGAAGAGCCGAGGGGACGAGACCGAACGATGAGTATTTGTCCGAAGCTGGTATTCCCTCAAACAGGTCACTGGACATAACGCCAGGGTAGCTGGAAAACTCTGATACGAGATTGAACGTATAGCCGTCTTAGTGCGTCTGGAGATGTTAAATGTCACTCCGTCCAGAGTGAAAGACCTAGCATCGTAGTCCGGGGCCCATACATCCGAGACCCGTTTGCACGAAATGAGGCAGAACAAGGAAACCAACTTGGCTGACAGCTGTCGCAGGGTGAGGTCCGAATTAGGAGGCCAGGAAGTAAACAGTGACAAAACGCAGAAAACGTCCCATGTAGCCTAAAATCGAGGCCTGAACCCTGAAGTAAACTGCACACCAAAGGGTGCTGGCCCGCAGGACAGCCGTCGAAACCTCGGTGAGCCGAAGAGATGGCTGATCTATACAGGTTAATCGTGCGATACGCCCGACCAGCCTCGAATAACGAAGTGAGGAATTGGAGTATCGCCGTCACATGTGCCGAAACGGGATCCAAGTCCCGAGCCAGGCACCAGCCAGTCCAAGCTCTCCAAGCGGTCCCATATGATTGTCTAGTGCCGGGAGCCCATGCATCAGCCAAGAGGCTTCGAGTTGCGTCTGAAACGTCTTGGATTTCCCAGGGGCCTCGGAAATCCTCCATGCGAGTAGTAGCAACGAACCGTCCATCAGGAGGGGGTGTCGTTTGCCCAACAGGTCCAGAAGAAGATCCTGGTAGGATTGGAGAAGTCTGGGTACATCTATCACCAGTTCCAGGAGCTGTGGGAACCATGACTGGGTTCCCCAGAATGGGGTCAACAGGACCAAGTCGGCCATCTGGCATCGTACTTGGAGTAGAACCCGAGGAATCATGGCAAATGGAGGGAAGGCGTAATGGGGTGAGCCGGTCCAGTCTTGCAGGAAGGCGTCCACTGCCTCCGCGGCTGGGTCTGGGCGCCAGCTGTAGAACCGAGGTAGCTGGGCGTTGAGCCGTGAAGAGAAGAGGTCGATGGCAAAAGGTCCCCAGAGAGATGAGATAGTGGAGAACACTTCTACATCCAATTTCCAATTGCTGCTGTCCGACAGATAGCGTGAGCTCCAATCCGCATTAGTGTTGTAGAGACTGGGGAGGTATTCCGCCTGGACGATCAGATTCCTGGCCAAACAATAGGCCCAGAAGTCTTTGCCAAGCGGGCCAGAATAGGCAATTGCGTGCCGCCCATGTTATTGACATAGCAAACTGCGGAGATGTTGTCCATGCTGTCACGACACTTCTTAGTTGATTTGCCCTCGTGCAGTACTCATACTCACCACTGTTTCTGTTTGGCACTGTTCCTGATTTCTTTTCATTAAGCACTTCACCTGGTCCTTGTTTAGCACCTATTTAGTTTGGGTTCTCCCCTCACTCCTTGCCAGATCATTGCCTTTTGTTTCCTGTTCCCCTGGTCTCCTGTGTTCCTGCATACTGTGACTTGGTCCTGTGTCTCCTGATCTTCATCCTGTGTCCTCCTGATCCTGCGTTATTGTGTCCTCCTGTTCCTTCGCTGCTGTGTCCTCCGATCCTGTGTTCTGGTTCCGTGGTCCCGGCTTTACTACCAGTGATCCTGTCCCTGCAGACTTGTTCATTTATTCTCATTTTGATCTTGATGTCACTATATTAGTCTTGTGACTCTGGATCTGTGCCCTACCTGATACTCGTGGTAGCTGCACAATCCTACCCTTAACCAAAGGACTGTTACAGTATTTGTTGCCTGCACAATTAGTGCTTATTTTGATTTACTGTATATATTTTGTGGCCTTGTCTGTGTGTGTATATATATTATTGGTTCCCTGTAAATATATATATATATCTCTTGATTTATCCTATTCATTTGTGTCTTGGCATTTATTTCTCTGCTGTATTGGTTCCCACATTTAAAGTGACAGTGCTGTTCCAGGGCAGCACCCCTTCATGTCATTACAGAATAATCTGGCCATTTGGGACCAGCAGAGAATAATGTCCAGGATCACGATGGATAACATTGTTGGTATTAACGCTGATTCACAGCAAGAGTGTGCTCTCATTGAGACTGGTTATGATCAGTTAAAACATATCCAGCGGCAGATAGAAAAGGCCTCTGCCTTATGCTTGTCTACTATAACTGTTTCTTTCCAAGTTCAGAAATCCGTATTATGTGGACTGATCACTGAACTGCAAACTTATCACAAACAAATATGTGACCCTTTGCTTTCTCAGTTACCTAATTGTGAAAAATGGTTGAGAAAGCCCCCTGTGATAAATAGGGTGTATGAACTTCTTTGCGTGTCTCTTAAAGAAACCTCACGTAACAAATCTTTATCGTTTATGCAGAAACAGTTAAGAGTTATGCACAATAATTACATTGCCCTGATTCCTGAAATTAAATTTCTTATTGATCTAGTACAGGAAAGGATGAGTGTCTTTATGTCTGATAATGAGGTTTACATTCCCTTTCCTAATTTGCACAGCATCCCTAATCCTCCTGACTCTGACTTGGACAAATGGCTTGTTGATCCTCCCGACTGAATTTCCTCATGAATTTAAAGCTGAATGCTTTCCAGCCCAAACTGAAGACAACTATGTTGAGGGGTTATATAGCACTTGCGATCTCCTCCTGGACCGGGTCTGTGATGAACTGGGTGCTCATTGCATAGCAGCTTTGGAGGACGAGCAGTCTGAATGTGGAGGTAGTACCAGTACGCAGTTTCCTAATATTATCTCGGTACCAGAGACCCATAGTACCCTTATACCACCGTCTCTTTTCTGCAAGATCCACTCGCCTATTCCCAGAGTAAGAATACCGACTACCAAGATGAACGATCTCATCACCGTTCAGGAGGGTACAAGTCTGGTCAGAGAGTGTCTCAAGCAAAGTCTGCCCAGCCACGAAGCAGAAACAGACTCCCCTGAGACTACAACCAGAGATACTAATTCCTCCCTCACAGTGCCAATTGAGGAGACCATATTGTGACTTGGCAGGCACTTTGGACTTGGGCATAATAATTTTGCTGTGAGATATCCCAATGACACCAATTATAAAATTATATATGCTGCAGGGAGTTGAAAGCTAAAACTAAAATGATAGGAATAGAAGAGGCTAGCAGGAGTTAATCACCCCAAACTAGCTATACCTTATTAGAGGGTAGAGATAGGGAGCTCACCAGGGCCCAGACCGGCACACAGGAAGAGGACACAAGGAATAGCAATTAGCAACGAGGAAGAGACTGAAGGACAGAATGTTAGAAAATGGCCGTTGGCAATCTCACGAGATTCGCGGCAAAATCCTGAGAATTCGAGCCGAACGTTCGGCAAAAAGAGATGAATTCGTGTAAATAAATAGATGAAAGTAATAGTAGAGAAAACATACGAATTAGCCGGCCATTCATACAAAAATTAGTAGAACGCGGCAAACAGGCGAACAAGGCTATATGCCGGTGGGATGAACGAACTGTAAGGTTTCGTGAAGAATTTAGCCGAACAGCATGCATCATTCATGAAAAAACAGCCCAACAGAATGGAGAAAACAGGTGCAAAGGGTGCCAAAAGACAGGAGAAGGTACAATGGAGTCACAGAGAGCCAAAGAGAGATAAGGCAAACGGAGAAAGATAAGAGCAACAGGGGAAGCTCAAGTTATAGGGATACAGATAAAAATACCCTAAAGAGGTCTGGAATCCTGGGCTCAAAGGATAACATACAAAAGTAAAATCCACAATAGCATAGAAACATAAAATAACATGGAAATAAATGAGTAAATAATGAAACTACAAGCAATAAAGCAAATAAATGGTACAAGTAACAATAGAACAATAATGAGATTATTCTCAATAATGCAAATAAACAGTATACATAACAATAAGGCAATGATAATATGGAAGAAATTAGTCATGTACTTATCTGTTTGGTAGCAGCAAAGAAAGAGGAATTGTGTGGGGAGGTGCTGACTATTATACTGGGACTTGGTATGGGAGTGGTCTATCACAATGGTTACCGTTTTTTCTTAATGTTTGTATTCTCTGCTGTTATTGGTGGACATTGAAGAAAGGGTTAAGCAATATGAGCCTCCGTGTCTTGACATAAAATTGTCATTTGTTGTGTTTGCAGCATATTTACTGAAATCAAAAGCTATTTCAATCAAACTTATAACAACATTTTAACTTTTTAAACATTTTAACAGGTCACGTTTGTAACGGATCACCTGGCACCCCGACTGAGTACCTCCGTTAATGGATGCTCCTAGTGCTTCCTGAGGACTCCAAGCACTCTGGCAGACACCACAATCCGAGAAACCTTTTAAATTCTCCCAAGCATATGAATGCTGTAGACCATTGAATAGGAACCATACGAATAGGCTTGTACTCCTAGCAGTCAACTGGAACAGCATGCAATAAATCCTTCCCCCCCAATAATGAGACGACACATCACTTTGAGGGTAAAACAGGAACTCTGGACTGGCTCATCCAGCCTGGCTTTTATTTCCATCTCACACATACAGGCCACACCCAGGGGGAGGCATAAAATAACCAATCCGAGATATGGTACAACCCACACATCCCCTCCCCTTAGCCTGAGAGATAATCCACTTATTATACAGTCTAAAACATAACTTTTACACAATATCTATAACTTTAAAACCATACATCACATTCACATACAAATCACATATTCAGACTCAGCATACTTTAAACATAAACACTTCCAAAATTCAGGCAAATCCCTCCAGTGGATCAAAAGTTACACGGATGTCCTTTTATGACCGACCGCAAGCACATTTTCTTGCCCAAAACAGTTCCATAGATTTGGGCTGTGCGGTCGGTCAATTCCTGGCATAAAAACGGCTAAGTCCCATTCGAAGTGTGCCTGTACTTCGACTTTGGTCGAAGTGTCGAAGTGGAGTTGATGTTAAGGGTCGGCGTTGTTCGAAGTTAAAATGGCTGCCGCCACGTGGTCCTTTGTCCGATACCGGCCACTTCGACCACTTCGACAACTTCGGTAACTTCGGTAACTTCGACAGCTTTGACTGTGTCCGAAGTGCCATATACAAAAGTACCAATCTGTCCCCAAAGTATTTAAAGGGCTAGGGACAGTATTATACAATCCCCATGCCCAAAAGTAGTTCTCAAAGGGTCAGTACATTATGGTAGCAGTCCATAAGCCCCAATATGTCCATAGATGCTGTTAAAAGGGCCAGTAGCAGCAATATACAGTACAATATGCCCCAAATAACCCAGGGGCCATAGTCAGCAGGTAGGAGGCTAGCAAACAGGCTTCTCCAGGGCCCAGTGGCGAGGTTGGTTTCGCCACATTTCTCCCCTTTTCCAAACAGACTAACAGGGTACCTGACCTCTTGCCGGTCAGTGCCCTTGTTAGTCCAGCAGCCCACCCACAAAACAGAAACAGCAGTACAGCCCACCCACAATAAATGGTTACTACACCTGAGTAAGAGAAAAACTTGTCCAGGTCCAGGTGCCTCACCATGGCTGTGTGGGGGACTGGTAGGCTGTTTTGGTGGGTTGCTGAGTGGGCAGAGCCCAGCGGTACTCTGCCCTGGTGCCAGCACTACCCCGGGAGTAGTCTGGTTGGAGCCTTGCTGGAGACCGACTGTCTCCCCTTTAGATGCACAGCTCTGCTGCTGGAGACCGACTGTCTCCCCTTTAGATGCACCGCTCTGCTGCCAGAGGGGGAGACCGACTGTCTCCCCTTTGGATACATAGCTCCGCTGTTGGAGGGGGAGACCGACTGTCTCCCCTTTGGCTAAGCAGCCTTGTTGCTGGGGGACAGGACTGACTGTCCTTACACCCTGTGCTGTAGGTGCAGAGACCACGGTCCTATCTGCACAGTTGTGGGGCTTACAGTCTCCCCCTGGTACATTAAGCTGCCGCTGGGGAGAGGTGGTAACAAGCTCCTCTCCCGATATAACACTCTGCCCATTAATGATCCGCCGCTGGGGAGAGGTGGTAACAATCTCCTCTCCCATGCCTACTTTCAGTCTTTGTGGAGGGAGATCGACTGCCTCTCCTCCCAATTCAGTGTCCTGTTGCTGGGGAATAGAGACTGGGCTCTCTATTCCCAAAAAATCACGCTGCTGCTGGGGGGTAGGACCAACTATCTCTGCCCCTTGTAACTCAGCCTGCCGCCGGGGAGGGAGGACGCTGCTCTCCTCTCCCTGCACTTCACACTGCCTTCCCGGCATATCACTCTGCTGCTGGGGGGTAGGACCAACTACCTCTGCCCCCTGTAACTCAGCCTGCCGCTGGGGAATGGGGACTGGGCTCCCAATTCCCTGCAATTCACACTGCCGCTGGGGAATGGAGACTGGGCTCCCAATTCCCAACAAATCACACTGCCGCTGGGGAGTGGAGACTGGGCTCCCAATTCCCAATAAATCACGCTGCTGCTGGGGGGTAGGACCCACTACCTCTGCCCCCTGTAACTCGGGCGCAGAGACCACGGTCCCATCTGCACTGGTGTGGGGCTTACTGTCTCCCCTTGGTGCGCTAAGCTGCCGCTGGGGAGAGGGGGTAACAAACTCCTCTCCCTTACACACTTTCAGCAGCTGGGGAGCAGGGCTGACCCTCTGTACTCCCTGTAGGCAGGGCGCAGAGACCACGGTCCCATCTGCGCTGGTGAGGGGTTTACTGTCTCCCCTTGGTGGGTTAGGTTGTCGGTGGGGAGAGGGGGTAACAAACTCCTCTCCCTTACACACCTTCAGCCGCTGGGGAGAGGGGATAACAGGTTCCTCTCCCTGAACCGTAGACTGCCGCTGGGGAGCAGGGCTGACCCTTTGTACTCCCTGTAGGCAGGGCGCAAAGACCACGGTCCCATCTGTGCTGGTGAGGGGTTTACTGTCTCCCCTTGGTGGGTTAGGTTGTCGGTGGGGAGAGGGGGTAACAAACTCCTCTCCCTTACACACCTTCAGCCGCTGGGGAGAGGGGATAACAGGTTCCTCCCCCTGAACCGTAGACTGCCGCTGGGGAGGAAGGACGACCCCTTCAGCTCTCTTTTTGTCTAAATCTGCTAGGCGCTGCAGGAAATCTGCCGTTTATTCCCTTATGAACTGCACAATTTTCTCAGAGGGGTTGGGTCCAAAGAAAGCCAGCCGTATGGCAATCTCTCTGTCCAACCGCTCCTGAGTGTAGCCAGGCGCCATGCTTGCTCTGCTGCAGTTGCTTCTTTTGTGGATAGGGGCGCTGTACGGGTACTAGCGTTGTCCTCCCTTTGTAATCCAAACGACCTGTGTCTCCGAGCTGCTTTACCTCACACTAGGACGCCATCCCACCGCTGCCACCAATGTAACGGATCGCCTGGCACCCCGACCGGGTACCTCCGTTAATGGATGCTCCTAGTGCTTCCTGAGGACTCCAAGCACTCTGGCAGACACCACAATCACCGAATCCGAGAAAACCTTTAAATTCTCCCAAGCATATGAATGCTGTAGACCATTGAATAGGAACCATACGAATAGGCTTGTACTCCTAGCAGTCAACTGGAACAGCATGCAATAAATCCTTCCCCCCAATAATGAGACGACACATCACTTTGAGGGTAAAACAGGAACTCTGGACTGGCTCATCCAGCCTGGCTTTTATTACAATAATCCACATACAGGCCACACTCAGGGGGAGGCATAAAATAACCAATCACATACATGGTTCAGCCCACACATCCCCTCCCCTCAGATAACATTAAACCCAATTATCCGGTACACTTTTCCAGCCAAGTTCTGGATGTACCCCAAAAACAGGGGGTACACCTTTAAATCCAGCATTGCTGGATAGCCCTTATTCAGGGGGGAAACATATCCAAAATTCAAGTCATTCGGATGAACAGTTCGGGAGATATGGGGTTCCAAAGATTTGACCGACCGCATGGGTAAAGTATCCGAAAACAGTTCCATGCATTTTGGCCCTGCGGTCGGTCACAAACAAGGGAATGAAAACAGACGAATTGCCTGTGTTATGGAGCCTGGAGAGGGTTTGAATGAATTCCCTTGTTTGTGGGGTTCTTTCTACCGAACGGCGGGTCATTCTGTAGTTTCTATACGAATTTCTGGAAGTATGGAGGTCTCAGCGGTGTTTGCCTAGTCAAGTGTCCGATTTTAGTTCCAGACACTCGACGGCAAAACACAGCTGTTCGGTAGTTTAAGATGGCCGCCGCCACGTGTTTGTTTCCCGAATGGCGGCCACCCAGAGGACAAAGAATACATTACACTGATTGCCAATTACCCGTTTGCAACATTGTTGCAAACTGTAATTGGAGGCACACTTATTCCTGGGTGGTCTGGTTGTTCGGTAGTTTCACTCAATATAATGAATGGAGTGATTCTACCGAACAATCAGGTGAATGCTGCATACCTATCCCAGGTTAAACTCAACACATAAATACATATGTAATATTAAAGGCAGTATACTGGAATATGCTCCACAGTCTTAAAGAGACAGTAGTCCCAAAAGTCCCAATATGTCCATCGCTGATTTTAAAGGGCCAGTAGCAGCAATATAAAGTACAATATGCCCCAAATAACCCAGGGGCCATAGTCAGCAGGTAGGAGGCTAGCAAACAGGCTTCTCCAGGGCCCAGTGGCGAGGTTGGTTTCGCCACATAGACGTGATCAGCATGCAAAGTGTAGCGTAGTAATTCCAATCCCATTCCGCCAAAACTGGCCGAAACACAGCATTGGGAGTCAACTGATTTTTATTGAGCCACAGCTGGCTTTTATGCAATTCCCCATGCAAGGGGTTTCTGTAATTACATTCCAGGGGTTTCCCCCTGGTGGACCTGACAGGGAACAAAGGCATATATCCCATGATGCTTTTCTGTACTTGGAAGATAATTGAGCAAGAACAATTCTTTAATTCGATTATCTCCCAAATACAGAAAATTACACTATTTTAAAACATCATAACTCCGTATTATATTAATCAGAACTCCACGAAAGACACTTCACCGAATAGCAGGGATCTGAGCGCCCAATCTGTTGAAATACCGCTCAGATCCGTTTGGTAGAACAGGAAAGCCATTTGAGTGAAGTTTTAGACTGGTCAGCCATGAGGTGAAGCCCCAAAACAGTCCCATGTGATTGCATGCTTTGACCGGTCTTCTTTCGGGAGTTTAAACTAACAAATGCAACTGTTCACAAACTGGGTAGTCGTGTGTCTGATGGTTGTTCGTTCCATTTAGCAGAATGGCGCTTCTCTGAGACGAAAGGAAATACACGCACAAACGAGATGGAAGTCCAGCTGTGTTCGCGAGGTTGAGTGCCCGATTTTAGTTCCACGCACTCGATGACCAAGCACCGCTGGGCGTTCATGCGCAAAGATGGCCACCGCCACGTGTTCATTCATACGAACGGCGGCCACCCATCTGACCATTAGAACCTTGTGCATTTGCAAGTGTTGCAAGTCCTTAATTGGAGACACATTACTCCCCTAGGTGGTCTCTCGTTCAGTAGTTGGTTCGACTAACAAACAATATGCCCATATTCTGTTCATGAAGTAGGAATAGTCGAACTAACTCAGTCTCTCATACAAAGAAGTGGCTAGTTTTGCCACAATAGTATATAGTGTATAGGGCTCCATAGTATATAGTGTATAGCATATGGAGCTGTTAACTAGCTCTGATTTAAAGGACCACTATAGCTCTCCACCTCCGATCCTCATCCTCTCCTCCCATTCGGCTGAATGCGCACGCGCGGCAAGAGCTGCGCGCGCATTCAGCCGGTCTCATAGGAAAGCATTATCAATGCTTTCCTATGGACGCTTGCGTGCTCTCACTGTGATTTTCACAGTGAGAATCACACAAGCGCCTCTAGCGGCTGCCAGTGAGACAGCCACTAGAGGCTTTGAGGGCTGGATTAACCCATTTATAAACATAGCAGTTTCTCTGAAACTGCTATGTTTATAAAAAAATGGGTTAACCCTAGCTGGACCTGGCACCCAGACCACTTCATTAAGCTGAAGTGGTCTGGGTGCCTATAGTGGCCCTTTAATGCATTGGAACGGTGCAATCCCTGCTTAAGGATTCGTAGTGTATCTCTCGATCCAAGAGGATAGTCCAAAGCGTAAATAAAGCCAACATAAAACACTATGTAGTGCAGTATTGTGATTTCAGAGTCTCCCAGACACAGTCAGGGTGATATTTACAAAGATTAACATGAGATGTATTGGGGCAAGAAATATTATAGTAAAAAGCAAACGTTAGAAATTATTGCTCTATTCAATCTAATAGTAATGTGATTTTTTATTATCACTACATAAATAGCAAACCGATTACTAATGTCCAACGTGACCAACATGTCTTCAATTGGACCAGAATTATTATTGTTATTATTAATAAACTGAATTTTAGTTTTCCCATAGACATTTACCGGAGGTTTACGTACAAGCCAGGTGGGGCCTGTAAATGTTTGTAAATATACGGTTAAAATTCTCGTACTGGAAGCTGCACTGAATCATTTTCTGCCTATTTCCTATTTCTGAATACGTTATTCCATATGTTGGGGAGGTTTGTATTCTCAGAATACAGGCAACTAAACTGCTCTCACTGCATCTTTATGTCTGTCCCAGAAAATGAAAAACATTAAAATTTATTGGCCGTATCGTGTGAGAAATGAAATGCATTCGACCACATATCACAACCAGCTTAAAATAATACAACCCTACGTCACATTGCTAGCACAGAATATTTCCAGTCCTAATCTATTGGAAATCTTCAGTTTTTCTGTATTTTATAGTCCACAAAACCACAATTTATTATAAACTCTTGCCAGTTTAGCCTTATTTAATACACCTAATCCAGTTTAGCTGCCGCATGGCTTATAGTATTGTAAGCAAGTGAAAAATTGGAAGCAATTTATTAATAAGAAAACATGCCCCGAGGACTGTGCATTGCAATAGATTCGCAGCCAGCTTTATTGCGCCCTGAAAATTAATGACATGTACCATAACTCTGTATTCACTTGCAAGTTTGTTTATCAGCGGCTGCAGGCTCGTCCTGCCTAGATCGCTTAGATGTGTAAATCACGCCGACATCATCAACAGACGCTACACATCAAATTCTTTTCACGCTTTAAAAACATCTTTTGAGATCAGATCTTTGCATCTTAAAAAAAACAGTCAGCAGGCTGATTTGCAAGCAGCAATTTTATCACCATAAACACTACTAATTCTTTCTCCAGATCTGATTTAATGCTAAATAACACACACAAAGTAAAATTCACCTCAAACTAGAAACTAGGGCTGTCTTTGCTTATGTAAATGAGCAGTAAGTAACAACGTCTGGTGGGGATTTACAGCTTCTATTTGGTGAGCAAAGTGGAGGGGAGACATTGTTACCGAATACTGACCAAAGGGGAATGTTTCACCCTTGTTCCAGGACTGAAGATGGGCAAGTGACATTAACTGGGATATAGAGCCAGTATGCTGTGGCAATAAGGGGATGCATAAAGCACTGACGTGGTGATGGTGGTTTGAGATTTTTTATATTTGCTATTTTTACCTGAAATTTGAAATTCACCCTGTAGTGAATGACTCTGCAACTATGTGCCAGCAACAAAAGACAATTCAACTAAATGAATTGTGTACTTTAAAACTCTAGTTTGGCAGCAACGCACACGGTGGCCAGTAACTGCGGCATTCATGGTCAGGGTCTACTGAAGCTGCAGTACGGGCCTATGTTTGAAAGATGTCAAAATCTGTCAGACTACAAACAATGAAGTTTTTTTTTAAAGTTACAGTGTTGCTCTATGAATTGTTTTTGTGGGGCAAGCATGTGTTAGCTGTAGCGAAGCACTAGTCCTGACAAGGACTTTTCTCCACTGGATCTGTGATAACTGGAACTCTGGAACAAGGAGCTGTGAAGTGAATAGCTCTATCCCTCCCAGTAACTGTACAACTGGGAGTACAACTGACTTTATTGAGCCACCATCTACATTTTATGCACAGACCCCAAGCATGGGGGTTCCATTCAACATAACACAAAACTCTCCCAGGCGTCCCTGTGTCTGGGAGATAATTAAGTCAAAGACCGTTGCTCAATTATCTCTCAGTTACAGGGAACCATACACAAAAGATACAAAACACGCCAAACCTACATTCAAAATGCATGGGAACCCCACAAGTCTTATATCCCCACATAGCCCGGATCTGAGCGCCCAAGTTGTCCAAATAGCGCTCATATCCGTTTGGTGGAATGGAATTGCTATTTGGCTAAAGTTCTGACCGGCCATGAGGTGGTAGCCTAAAAGTGCCAGGGAAAAAGTGGCAGTGGCTGGTCAACATTCGGGAGTTCCTGTGCGAACACCAACGAATGCTCCCCCTGGCTCTTAGGGAGCAAATCCTCCCCCCCCAGTCGGTAGCATCTTTCTCCCGAACAGCACTCTTCTGACTTATCTGTGAGCGGAGCAAGGGTACAGTTTCTCCAGGGTTCTTGGGATCGCATATCTGAAAAGAGTTCCAGACTCCTGATGACCATGTATCGCTGCCTGCGTTCAGGAGACAAAATGGGCGGCATTCACTAGAGCACGTGTGTTCTAATATGAATGGTGGACATCCAGGGAAAGCACTTGAACTAATTAGTTTGTTGAAGTTAACAAGCCAGGGGGTGGTCTAAAAAGGAGAAAACACATATTCATTTGGGAAACGAACAAGGGGAGTACGGACAACCGAGGGGGGAGAGGAACAAGTCTTTTGACTCAGTGCACAGTCTGCTGGGAAGTGTCTTTTCAGGGTTCATACCTCTGTAGCAAAAGTGAGTGAGGGATTAGAGATGTGGAGAAGCAAACTGCAACATTGAGACAGAGTGAGAATCTTGAAAGGGGTCTGTTGCTCACTGAGCAGAGTTTAGTGGGGGCATCTAATGAAGTCTTAAAAGGCATGTAAGGCCCCAGGGAGAGTGCACAGCTTAGCGGACAGGGGCACATGTATGAGTGTGGGATGGATAAAGCATGATTGGCTATATGCTACATGTGGGAGTGTGAGATGTGAGGAAGTGGGTGGTGACAGATTAGACTGACCGCAGTGCCACTTAGGAGCCGGGCCAGCAACAAGTTTCCCGCCCACCCTCCCTTTGCTGTTTTGGGCCCGGGGGGTTGTCACAGCGAGGCGGGTGTGTCCTTGCCAAATAAGGGATGGTTTGGTAGATTAGATGAAAAAGGGGGATAATGGCCGGGTCTCATCCTCCCCCTGTCTCTTATGGTGAAATTGGAGGAGGTACCAGGTTGGACATGTCCCCACTGGGTTGTAAGTCGACCAGTGGGGAGCATTATGGTTGGGCCCCACCGAGTGGGTGGGGAGCCCTGAAAAGGAAGATGTTTTTATTATGCCGAGGGGGGGAGGTGAGAGCCTTGGGGAAGTTAGATTGGCAAGGACGGTTTCTTTGGTTACTGTATGACTATATACAAATTGTTTATGTTAATTTATGATAATTATTATTTCGTTATATATGTTAAAAGGAGTTATACAGTATTTGGTTGTGTTAATAAATGCTGTGGCCTGTTTTCTCCAAGAAGTTGTCTGTCGTTATTTGAAGGGGTAAATTATGGTTTTATGGGGGATGAAAGGAATGCTATCCAATGCCCACTACGTACATACAAGAGCTGTGTCGGCCACATCGTGCCTCCTGCTGCCATGGCGCCCTGTGAAACCACACAGCTCGTACACCCCTAAGGCTGGCCCTGCATGGAATTCCAAGAGGAGACTTGCCGACTCCAAAATCAGGTGGGTTACTCAAACTACAGAACATAACTTAATTAGCTACAAAATACATTTCACTCTAGCAATGTAACACATCACCTAACTATACTTTAAGCTTGTAAAGAGAGCTCTTTTGACCCAGAGATATATACACAGACACACTGCTCTGTGTATAGTACTGGTACATACAATACAGAGATAACTAGGTACATTACCAACAGTATCTCATAGCACGCAGTGACAAAACACCATGAGGTGGCACCAAATGGCATTGCTTGTGGCTTGCGCAAAACAATTCAGCGGGATTGGGCCATCTATCACAGGGGGCAATAAGGATAATATTTTAAGTAAGACAGAGATGAAGTGGATTTTTGACTTGGGAACTCTATTACTCCATGGTTTAAATGCAGATTTTAAAATTACTTATTATATTTCAATGATTATTTTTTGTTTTTTAAATGTGTTTAAAAGAATATTTATGGTTGAAATTTTTTGGAAGATTTTACATTCTTCTCATTTTCCACTTCCCTTTAATCTCCTCCTCTTTTTTCTCTCCATAACTTTGTTGATATATTTGTTCATTAATTAATTTATTTTTATATTATTTTATTCATTTGTATATTCTTTTCCTTCTTTCCTCCCAATATTAATCCTTATGTATTTATTTTTGTTTCTTATAGCTATTTTTTGGATAATTGTTTTAAGCACCATATAAATTCCCAGGACTTTTAAACCGTTTTAATTAAGACTATATAGTTTCCATGTGTCTGTTGGTTTTAATTTTTCTTCCACAGATAGTATATGGATGTTTGTATTGTTGAGATTGGAATTCCAATTGTATGAAATATATATGTGGACATATATATATATATATATATAAACACACATTTATATTTTATTTTACTTTTAGGAAACATATTGACATACTCTGTTAAGAAAAAGGATAAATGAGTCATTTATTACACGTGAGTTTACAGAGGAAGAGCTTCTATTTCAACTGTCAAAAGTAAAGTCAATGGGGCCTGATGGAATACACCCAAAGTTATTAAAAGAGATTAGTGGTGTACTAGCAAAACCATTAACAGATTTATTTAACCAATCATTGTTAGCAGGAGTAGTCCCAGAAGATTGGAAGTTAGCGAATGTTGTGCCCATTCACAAGAAAGGTAATAGGGAGGAGTCGGGCAACTATAGGCCAGTAAGCCTTACTTCAGTAGTGGGAAAGTGATGGAAACCATGTTAAAGGATAGGATTGTTGAACATCTAAAAACACATGGATTTCAAGATCAGAGACAACATGGGTTTACTTCAGGGAGATCATGCCAAACTAATCTCATTGATTCTTTTGATTGGGTAACTAAAATTATAGATCAGGGTGGTGCAGTAGACATTGCTTACCTAGATTTCAGTAAGGCTTTTGACGCATGCGTGGGATAGGCATAAGGCTATCCTAACTATAAAAAATGGGCAGGGACTAATGAAAGTATTTAGAAAATTGGGCAGACTAGATGGGCCGAATGGTTCTTATCTGCCGTCACATTCTATGTTATTTATTTTAATATTGTGAACTGCGCTATGATTTCGGATATATATACTGGACTTCAATAGTATGGCTGAAAAAGCTGTTGTCGACCCACAGGATGAGGTGCGCGTGCACTCGATTTGGGACTGTATAGCGCCAAGACGTTATTGCGCCTTTACGTGAGGACATCCCAATGCCGGAAAAGACGGATGAGGAAGAAAGAGAAGACGGGCAGAAAAGGCGCCAGTGTGGAGTCGGTAGAGTGCGCCAACTTAGAAATAAAAGGAGAAGTTTGCAGGAATTAACTACACAAATTGATAAATACTTCACTGTCAAAACGTGTCAGTATAGGTGGACTTTTGGTTCTTTTATAGAGAACTGGCTTATGTTTGTGTTTTATTTATTTTATGTGAATTTGGTTAATACAGTTAAGGTTTTTTACCCTCTTTACTTACCTGTTTTATCCAATATTTGAACTTGGAGGGAATACATACCACACATTTAAATTTAAATTAAGCAGCCGATCTCAGGATTATCCACCTCTCTTATACATTCAAGGCATTGAGTGGTTCAGCGTCATGAGAGTGGGACCTTTTTGTGCACAGATTTACCGTTTGGATTATACTCTATTGCAATACGGTCTGGTTTTTCTATTCTAGGGTAAACATATTCGTCTGTTTCCTGGTATAACCATATGTATTTTGGTGTGTTCTCACTAATTCAAGTCATTTTGCATATTCATTTGAAAGGACTGGGTTGGAAACTACTGGTATAAACGTTCGGTTCACCATGTGCTCACGCACACAAGTTGGACAACAGGTTATAATTAAAGGAGCACTATAGGGTCAGGAACACAAACATGTATTCCTGACCCTATAGGGTTAAAACCACCATCTAGCCCCCCCTGGGCCACTCATGCCTCCATAAATATAGTAAACATCTTACTTGTATTCAAGCCTGCAGCTGCTGGCTTTGTCCCTGTTTCCTTTAGACCTGCCCACTGCCTGCTGACATCAGCAGAAGTGGTAGCCTGATCCAATCACAATGATTCCCCATAGGATTGGCTGAGACTGACAAAGAGGCAGATCAGAGCCAGCATGATTCAAACACAGCCCTGGTCAATCAGCATCTCCTCATAGAGATGAATTGAATCAGTGAATCTCTATGAGGAAAGTTCAGTGTCTGCATGCAGAGGGTGGAGACACTGAATGTTTGGATGCATTTTAGGCAGCCATGACCCAGGAAGGATCTCGAACAGCCATCTGAGGAGTGGCCAGTGACGTTACCACTAGGCTGTAATGTAAACACTGCATTTTCTCTGTAAAGACAGTGTTTACAGCAAAAAGCCTGAAGGTAATGATTCTACTCACCAGAACAAATTCAATAAGCTGTAGTTGTTCTGGTGACTATAGTGTCCCTTTAATATAAAAACCTAAATATCCCCACCAAGCCCCCACTCACTGACAGCGGGTGAGGGATACTAATATTAACTGGGGGGACCTAAAATCCCCACTAAGCCTGTTTTTTCCCTCAGCCATAGGAGTCACTCTTCACTTTCCCTAATACATTTACCTATCCCTTATTCAGGTATAACTACATCCAGCAGTTGGTCTTGTGCCAACCAATGGGAAGGAGCAACCCACAGCACCGGCTAACGATCTCTGATGACCCAATTCCCTTTTTCCATATGTTTTTTAGAAACATTGTTATTATTGCCATTTATATAGCGCCAACAGATTCCATAGCAGTTTACAATGTTATGAGAGGGGGATTTAACTATAAATAGGACAATTACAATAAAACTTACAGGAACGATAGGTTGAAGAGGACCCTGCTCTAACAAGCTTACATTCTATAGGAGGTGGGGTGTAAAACACAATAGGACAGGAATTTGCAGTCAAATAAGGTGGGCTGCTCTTTAGGAGAGGGCAAGAAACAGGTATGTGAGGCAGAGGTTACTCTGGGAGGCTAGAAGCTTTCCTAAAGAGATGGGTTTTAAGGCACTTCTTAAAGGATACAAGACTAGGTGAGAGTCTGATGGCGGTAGGCAGGCTGTTCCATAGAATGTGACAGCAGATAAGAACCATTCGGCCCATCTAGTCTGCCCAATTTATGTTTATTCTTTATTCTTCAAATTATGTTTATTCTTCAATAATTTTTTATGTTTATTCTTTTAGAATAAAAGGGTGGATTGTAAGGTTTAATATGAGATTAACGAACATTCCATCACTGAAAAGATTAATGTACTAATCTGCCTTCTAGCTCTCAGAATGCCCCTAGTGCCCATTTCTTGTTATTGTTTAATGTACTTTGGAAGGACGTACGTAGTTTAGCCACTCCATCCTGGAATAGCATAGGGGACCAGCTCTATTCCCTCCCAGAGACTGGACAACACACAGTCCTGGGAGCTCTAGTCCTTACAAGGACTTAGCACGCTGAATCCTCCACGAGCTGGATCAAGGTGCTGAGCAGTGATAAGCCCTTTCCCTTCCCAGTAACTAGAGGACACATAGTTCTGGGAATTCAACTGAATAATTATCCAAACTTGGATAATTGGATGAAACTTTTTATTCAGAGACCCTACCAGGGGGTCTCCCTTTGTATTCAACACAAACCCCTCTCATAGATCTCTGTGCCTGGGAGATAATTGCGTTAAAGACTTGTAAGCTAATTATCTCACAGAAACAGAGAGGCAAAAATATAAAAACATAAAATAACCACACAAATAATTCATCCCCAAGTAGCTCTGATCTGAGCACCCTAGTTCTTCAAATAGCGCTCAGATCCATATAGTGTAGGGGAAATCCACCTTGTCAAAGTTGTCTCAGACCTGGACCATAGTCGGTGGGCAGGAGGCCGGCTTCCACACATTTCCAGTACATGGCAAGCGTTCGTGGCAAGGAGTGTTTGTCACAGTATTCATATATTCATTTATTGACAAGTATTATTGTTTTTATTGGTGTGCCTGGGATCCACCTAGAAACACCCTCTCTGTATAAAACTTTAGTTTCACCATTAAACGGGCAGAGTAAGCACTGAACAACACACTGTCTCAGTGATTTTGTTCTCCAAGCAAGCTTGAATTGGTGGTGTTCCTGTCCGGGCAGAAAAACAAGACATTTTTCACCAGTTCTGCTAATCTCAAACCTCCAACAAGAGTAGGATCAGAATTGAGAAAGTTAAACTTCAATTACTATCTAATCCTAAAATCCCAAACCAAGAATATTAAAGAAACACTATAGTCACTGTGACGAAAGCCACTTTGCCACTGGGCTTTGGAGAGGACTATTTGCCAGCCTTTTATCTTGTGACTATGGCCCCTTTAATTTATTTTGGCTGAGAGACCCTAATTGTGCCTATTGGGACTTTAAACATTGGTTCTTCGAACTCCCGAACAGTTGAAGTGGCTGCCATTCGAACACGTGGTGGCGGCCATCTTGTTCACATGGACTTCAGGGGACTTAGCCGCGAATGCCCTGGAACTATTTTGGGCATGAAAACCTTGTGGTTCCCGGTCGGTCCTCCAGCGGCACTTAGCTGCGATATGTTGTTCACCCAGATCAGGGCTATCAGGGGATATGTTATGTTTTGGGGGTACTTATGGGACTTTATAAAAATTTGTGTTTTTTCTGCCTGTGGATAATTAAGTGAATGCATTAACTACCTTAATTATATCACAGGCAGAGGGGAGGGATTGTTTACTGTATGTGGGAGTGTCGCACTGTTAATTACTGTTTTCATTGATTAACGTCCCTTGAGTCCCTGTCCTCCATCAGGTCCAGTGGGTGTGCCTCTGGGCTGAAAAACTGTATAAAAATCCAACCTGTACCATTAAACTCTCAGACCTTCTTACATGCAACTCGCAGCCTTGTCTCGTGTTGTAGGGAATTGCTATATCACTACAAGGGATTGCTATGATCATTATACGCTCTTGGATAATCACTAGCTCTTGTAAGAGCTGTTCCTGCTACGCTCTCTGAAGGAAGAGAGGTTCACCCACTGGAGCCTGGTGCCTTGTCGTAGGTCCAGGGTGGGTAGGAGACGGCGAGACCCCAACCAAGCTGCAGAGGTTCGTGGGGTCTGTAGTTCTTATGGTGTCTGGTGCGGTGCTGATGGTCCTTGGTGCGCACTAGCAGCATCGATTGACAGAGGGTCCGTCACAGTCACCTAAACAACTTTAGCTTAATGAAGCAGTTTTAGTGTATAGATCATGCTTCACATGTTTCACTTCTCAATTCACTGCCATTTAGTAGTTAAATGCCTTTTTTCCGTTTATGCTGCCCTTGTCACACCTCCCCTGACTCTGACTGACACAGCCTGCATGAAAAAAAAAACTAGTTTCACTTTCAATCAGAGATAATTTACCTTAAACAATTGTATCTCTTTCTCTGTAAATTGAACTTTAATCACATACAGGAAGGAGGCTCTTGCAGAGTCTAGCAAGCTATTAACATAGCAGGGGATAAGAATATCTAAATTAAACAGAACTTGCAATAAAGGAAGGATAAACTTTAGATGACGCTTTACAGGAAGTGTTTAGGGAGGTTTTGCAAGTAACACGCAGGGAGGTGTGACTAGGGCTCATAAACAAAGGGATTTAACTCCTAAATGGCAGAGAATTGAGAAGTGAGACTGCAAGGACATGATCTATACACCAAAGCGGCTTCATTAAGCTAAAGTTATTTTGGTGACTATAGTGTGCCTTTAAAAATAATTTTGCCTCACTTTCCAAATGATAGTTAAAGTTATTGCTGACAAGAGTGGAAACAGAAAAGTGCAAACATAACATGACATAGTTGACTAGTTTGATCCAATAGAAGACAAAAAACTAAATTGTAGCCATTTGCAATTATGCCACAAAAAGGGGGGAAAACATCCTTTTTGACTACATAATGTCAAGCAGATTTCTCCTTGGATCAACAAAGTGTTTACATACGTATCAGTTATATATAAAGCTTCCAGGCTTTATTAATATTAGTCGTAGAACTAAATTAGGTCAATTATGACACTAAATAAGAAATGGGTTAGCGGGATTCACAACTGCACATGGTTAGACCGCTGTACCATTCTGCCAATAGGCACATTGTTGAAGGACATGTCTTCCTTCTAAGGACATGTATCATTGTAGTCTTAGTCCACTTCATGACAATAGAGTATGTTCTATGAATGCTGGTGCTATACAATGGTGTTGCTAAAAGCTGTAGTCACAGTTCCCTTTAAGGATATTTTTTTTTAGTGTAGATAATACTTTCTTAAATTCTTGTCATCAGCAGGCTGTGCACCCAATTTACGTTTATATTCCAAGCTGGAAGGTACTGGAGGCTCCAGACCTCTATCTCTATAACATTAGTATTACTGTAGAGTAACGTCAGCATGGGTGCTCACAGATATTAAAAGTGGAGCTGATAACCTTGTGTCTGATGAGCTCAGAAGGTATCCGTGTGCCTGGATTGTTTTCACAAGCTGCAGTAGGCATGGCCCTTTTGAACTCCTCGCAAAAGGTGGTAGATTTGCATTTGGTTGACAACAGGATCCTGCAATTACCGTTTTTCCTCTTGACTGGGTACAAGTCTATCGTGCTATGTTTATGGAATACTCAATTCCATCCAAGGTAAAGTGCAGTCATGTCCACAGAGCAATGATTTAAAAGCAAATCACTTTATATTAGGAGTATTTTTCTCTCTTATTCATCATATCAGTCAACCTGTAAATCAATACTGTGTCATCGCACCATTAGAAACCTAGAACACGATAAATATAATAATGTCTACATATTCAGTATCTATGTCTCTATATCTCTATTGTGTATAAACAATCGATAAATGTGACAGGGCCCTATATGGGAACGCAGGTACCTTACTATAGTGTATAATGTGCTCTCTATAAATACTGACACAGTGAGATAATAATAAATGTGACAGGGCCCTATATGAGAACGCAGGTACCTTACTATAGTGTATAACGTGCTCTCTATAAATACTGACACAGTGAGATAATAATAAATGTGACAGGGCCCTATATGGGAACGCAGGTACCTTACTATAGCGTATAACGTGCTCTCTATAAATACTGACACAGTGAGATAATAATAAATGTGACAGGGCCCTATATGGGAACGCAGGTACCTTACTATAGTGTATAACGTGCTCTCTATAAATACTGACACAGTGAGATAATAATAAATGTGACAGGGCCCTATATGGGAACGCAGGTACCTTACTATAGTGTATAACGTGCTCTCTATAAATACTGACACAGTGAGATAATAATAAATGTGACAGGGCCCTATATGGGAACGCAGGTACCTTACTATAGTGTATAACGTGCTCTCTATAAATACTGACACAGTGAGATAATAATAAATGTGACAGGGCCCTATATGGGAACGCAGGTACCTTACTATAGTGTATAACGTGCTCTCTATAAATACTGACACAGTGAGATAATAATAAATGTGACAGGGCCCTATATGGGAACGCAGGTACCTTACTATAGTGTATAACGTGCTCTCTATAAATACTGACACAGTGAGATAATAATAAATGTGACAGGGCCCTATATGGGAACGCAGGTACCTTACTATAGTGTATAACGTGCTCTCTATAAATACTGACACAGTGAGATAATAATAAATGTGACAGGGCCCTATATGGGAACGCAGGTACCTTACTATAGTGTATAACGTGCTCTCTATAAATACTGACACAGTGAGATAATAATAAATGTGACAGGGTCCTATATGAGAACGCAGGTACCTTACTATAGTGTATAACGTGCTCTCTATAAATACTGACACAGTGAGATAATAATAAATGTGGCAGGGCCCTATATGGGAACGCAGGTACCTTACTATAGTGTATAACGTGCTCTCTATAAATACTGACACAGTGAGATAATAATAAATGTGACAGGGCCCTATATGGGAACGCAGGTACCTTACTATAGTGTATAACGTGCTCTCTATAAATACTGACACAGTGAGATAATAATAAATGTGACAGGGCCCTATATGGGAACGCAGGTACCTTACTATAGTGTATAACGTGCTCTCTATAAATACTGACACAGTGAGATAAAAATAAATGTGACAGGGCCCTATATGGGAACGCAGGTACCTTACTATAACATATAACGTGCTCTCTATAAATACTGACACAGTGAGATAATAATAAATGTGACAGGGCCCTATATGGGAACGCAGGTACCTTACTATAGTGTATAACGTGCTCTCTATAAATACTGACACAGTGAGATAATAATAAATGTGACAGGGCCCTATATGGGAACGCAGGTACCTTACTATAGTGTATAACATGCTCTCTATAAATACTGACAGAGTGAGATAATAATAAATGTGACAGGGCCCTATATGGGAACGCAGGTACCTTACTATAACGTATAACGTGCTCTCTATAAATACTGACACAGTGAGATAATAATAAATGTGACAGGGCCCTATATGGGAACGCAGGTACCTTACTATAGTGTATAACATGCTCTCTATAAATACTGACACAGTGAGATAATAATAAATGTGACAGGGCCCTATATGAGAACGCAGGTACCTTACTATAGTGTATAACGTGCTCTCTATAAATACTGACACAGTGAGATAATAATAAATGTGACAGGGCCCTATATGGGAACGCAGGTACCTTACTATAGTGTATAACGTGCTCTCTATAAATACTGACACAGTGAGATAATAATAAATGTGACAGGGCCCTATATGGGAACGCAGGTACCTTACTATAGTGTTTAACGTGCTCTCTATAAATACTGACACAGTGAGATAATAATAAATGTGACAGGGCCCTATATGGGAACGCAGGTACCTTACTATAGTGTATAACGTGCTCTCTATAAATACTGACACATTGAGATAATAATAAATGTGACAGGGCCCTATATGGGAACGCAGGTACCTTACTATAGTGTATAACGTGCTCTCTATAAATACTGACACAGTGAGATAATAATAAATGTGACAGGGCCCTATATGGGAACGCAGGTACCTTACTATAGTGTATAACGTGCTCTCTATAAATACTGACACAGTGAGATAATAATAAATGTGACAGGGCCCTATATGGGAACGCAGGTACCTTACTATAGTGTATAACGTGCTCTCTATAAATACTGACACAGTGAGATAATAATAAATGTGACAGGGCCCTATATGGGAACGCAGGTACCTTACTATAGTGTATAATGTGCTCTCTATAAATACTGACACAGTGAGATAATAATAAATGTGACAGGGCCCTATATGGGAACGCAGGTACCTTACTATAGTGTATAACGTGCTCTCTATAAATACTGACACAGTGAGATAATAATAAATGTGACAGGGCCCTATATGGGAACGCAGGTACCTTACTATAGTGTATAACGTGCTCTCTATAAATACTGACACAGTGAGATAATAATAAATGTGACAGGGCCCTATATGGGAACGCAGGTACCTTACTATAGTGTATAACGTGCTCTCTATAAATACTGACACAGTGAGATAATAATAAATGTGACAGGGCCCTATATGGGAACGCAGGTACCTTACTATAGTGTATAACGTGCTCTCGATAAATACTGACACAGTGAGATAATAATAAATGTGACAGGGCCCTATATGGGAACGCAGGTACCTTACTATAGTGTATAACGTGCTCTCTATAAATACTTACACAGTGAGATAAGAATAAATGTGACAGGGCCCTATATGGGAACGCAGGTACCTTACTATAGCGTATAACGTGCTCTCTATAAATACTGACACAGTGAGATAATAATAAATGTGACAGGGCCCTATATGGGAACGCAGGTACCTTACTATAACGTATAACGTGCTCTCTATAAATACTTACATAGTTACATAGTTAGATAGCTGAAAAGAGACTTGCGTCCATCAAGTTCAGCCTTCCTCACACCTGTTTTTTGCTGTTGATCCAAAAGAAAAGAAAAAAAAAAAAAAAAAAAAAAAAAGAAAAAAACCCAGTTTGAAGCACAATTTTGCAACAAGCTAGGACAAAAAATTCCTTCTTGACCCCAGAATGGCAGTCAGATTTATCCTTGAATCAAGCAGTTATTACCCTACATTGAAAGATTATATCCTTGAATATTCTGTCTTTGCAAGTATGCATCTAGTAGCTGTTTGAACATCTGTATGGACTCTGATAAAACCACTTCTTCAGGCAGAGAATTCCACATCCTGATTGTTCTTACAGTAAAAAAACCTTTCCTTTGCCTTAGACGAAATCTTCTTTCTTCCAGTCTAAACGCATGGCCTCGTGTCCTATGTAAAGTCCGGTTTGTGAATAGATTTCCACACAATGGTTTGTATTGGCCCCGAATATATTTGTATAATGTTATCATATCCCCTCTCAGGCGACGTTTTTCTAAACTAAATAGGTTTAAATTTGTTAACCTTTCTTCATAGCTGATATGTTCCATTCCTTTTATTAATTTTGTAGCCCGCCTCTGCACTTTTTCTAGTGCCATGATATCCTTCTTTAGAACAGGTGCCCAAAATTGCACAGCATATTCAATATGTGGTCTTACCAGTGATTTATAGAGAGGCAAAATGATATTCTCGTCCCGAGAATGAATGCCCTTTTTCATGCATGACAATACCTTACTGGCCTTGGCCACTGCTGATTGACATTGCACATTGTTGCATAGTTTGTTGTCTATAACAATTCCCAAGTCCTTTTCGTGTGTTGTTATCCCTAATTCGCTTCCATTAAGGGTATACGTTGCTTGTGTATTCTTTACGCCGAAGTGCATAACTTTGCATTTTTCAACATTAAATTTCATCTGCCATTTGAGTGCCCAGTCCCCCAGTCTATCTAAATCCTTCTGCAGCAAAGTAATATCTTGCTCACATTGTATTATTTTACAAAGTTTTGTGTCATCTGCAAACACTGAAACATGACTTTCAATGCTGTCTTCAAGATCATTTATAAAAATGTTAAATAGAAGGGGTCCCAGAACAGACCCCTGAGGGACACCACTTGCCACCTCTGTCCAGCTTGAAAATTTACCATTAACGACAACTCTTTGTATTCTGTTTTTAAGCCAATGTTCTACCCAAGAACAAGCATTTTCATCGAGACCGATTTCCTTGAGTTTGAACACTAATCTTTTGTGTGGAACTGTATCAAATGCCTTGGCAAAATCCAAATAGATCACATCCACTGCAACACCCTGATCTATACTTCTACTTACTTCTTCGTAGAAAGCAATCAAGTTAGTTTGACATGACCTGTGCTTCATAAAACCGTGCTGATTTTTGCTGATAACCATATTCTTCTCAAGGAATTCTTGAATATTATCCCTTAATAACCTTTCAAATATTTTACCAGCCACAGAAGTTAAGCTCACAGGTCTATAATTTCCAGGCAAGGATTTTGAACCCTTTTTGAATATAGGAACCACATCTGCCTTCCTCCAATCCTCCGGAACACTTCCTGAAAGAAAAGGGCCCTATATGGGAACGCAGGTACCTTACTATAGTGTATAACGTGCTCTCTATAAATACTGACACAGTGAGATAATAATAAATGTGACAGAGCCCTATATGGGAACGCAGGTACCTTACTATAGTGTATAACGTGCTCTCTATAAATACTGACACAGTGAGATAATAATAAATGTGACAGGGCCCTATATGGGAACGCAGGTACCTTACTATAGTGTATAACGTGCTCTCTATAAATACTGACACAGTGAGATAATAATAAATGTGACAGGGCCCTATATGGGAACGCAGGTACCTTACTATAGTGTATAACGTGCTCTCTATAAATACTGACACAGTGAGATAATAATAAATGTGACAGGGCCCTATATGAGAATGCAGGTACCTTACTATAGTGTATAACGTGCTCTCTATAAATACTGACACAGTGAGATAATAATAAATGTGACAGGGCCCTATATGGGAACGCAGGTACCTTACTATAGTGTATAACGTGCTCTCTATAAATACTGACACAGTGAGATAATAATAAATGTGACAGAGCCCTATATGGGAACGCAGGTACCTTACTATAGTGTATAACGTGCTCTCTATAAATACTGACACAGTGAGATAATAATAAATGTGACAGGGCCCTATATGGGAACGCAGGTACCTTACTATAGTGTATAACGTGCTCTCTATAAATACTGACACAGTGAGATAATAATAAATGTGACAGAGCCCTATATGGGAACGCAGGTACCTTACTATAGTGTATAACGTGCTCTCTATAAATACTGACACAGTGAGATAATAATAAATGTGACAGGGCCCTATATGGGAACGCAGGTACCTTACTATAGTGTATAACGTGCTCTCGATAAATACTGACACAGTGAGATAATAATAAATGTGACAGAGCCCTATATGGGAACGCAGGTACCTTACTATAGTGTATAACGTGCTCTCGATAAATACTGACACAGTGAGATAATAATAAATGTGACAGGGCCCTATTTGGGAACGCAGGTACCTTACTATAGTGTATAACGTGCTCTCTATAAATACTGACAGTGAGATAATAATAAATGTGACAGGGCCCTATATGGGAACGCAGGTACCTTACTATAACGTATAACGTGCTCTCTATAAATACTGACACAGTGAGATAATAATAAATGTGACAGGGCCCTATATGGGAACGCAGGTACCTTACTATAGTGTATAACGTGCTCTCTATAAATACTGACAGTGAGATAATAATAAATGTGACAGGGCCCTATATGGGAACGCAGGTACCTTACTATAGTGTATAACGTGCTCTCTATAAATACTGACAGTGAGATAATAATAAATGTGACAGAGCCCTATATGGGAACGTAGGTACCTTACTATAGTGTATAACGTGCTCTCTATAAATACTGACACAGTGAGATAATAATAAATGTGACAGGGCCCTATATGGGAACGCAGGTACCTTACTATAGTGTATAACGTGCTCTCTATAAATACTGACACAGTGAGATAATAATAAATGTGACAGGGCCCTATATGGGAACGCAGTTACCTTACTATAACATATAACGTGCTCTCTATATATACTGACACAGTGAGATAATAATAAATGTGACAGGGCCCTATATGGGAACGCAGGTACCTTACTATAGTGTATAACGTGCTCTCTATAAATACTGACACAGTGAGATAATAATAAATGTGACAGAGCCCTATATGGGAACGCAGGTACCTTAATATAGTGTATAACGTGCTCTCTATAAATACTGACACAGTGAGATAATAATAAATGTGACAGGGCCCTATATGGGAACGCAGGTACCTTACTATAGTGTATAACGTGCTCTCTATAAATACTGACACAGTGAGATAATAATAAATGTGACAGAGCCCTATATGGGAACGCAGGTACCTTACTATAGTGTATAATGTGCTCTCTATAAATACTGACACAGTGAGATAATAATAAATGGGACAGGGCCCTATATGGGAACGTAGGTACCTTACTATAGTGTATAACGTGCTCTCTATAAATACTGACACAGTGAGATAATAATAAAGGTGACAGGGCCCTATATGGGAACGCAGGTACCTTACTATAGTGTATAACGTGCTCTCTATAAATACTGACACAGTGAGATAATAATAAATGTGACAGGGCCCTATGGGAACGCAGACACCTTACTATAGTGTATAACGTGCTCTCTATAAATACTGACACAGTGAGATAATAATAAATGTGACAGGGCCCTATATGGGAACGCAGGTACCTTACTATAGTGTATAACATGCTCTCTATAAATACTGACACAGTGAGATAATAATAAATGTGACAGGGCCCTATATGGGAACGCAGGTACCTTACTATAGTGTATAACGTGCTCTCTATAAATACTGACAGTGAGATAATAATAAATGTGACAGGGCCCTATATGAGAACGCAGGTACCTTACTATAGTGTATAACGTGCTCTCTATAAATACTGACACAGTGAGATAATAATAAATGTGACAGGGCCCTATATGGGAACGCAGGTACCTTACTATAGTGTATAACGTGCTCTCTATAAATACTGACACAGTGAGATAATAAAAAATGTGACAGGGCCCTATATGGGAACGCAGGTACCTTACTATAGTGTATAACGTGCTCTCTATAAATACTGACACAGTGAGATAATAATAAATGTGACAGGGCCCTATATGGGAACGCAGGTACCTTACTATAGTGTATAACGTGCTCTCTATAAATACTGACACAGTGAGATAATAATAAATGTGACAGGGCCCTATATGGGAACGCAGGTACCTTACTATAGTGTATAACGTGCTCTCTATAAATACTGACACAGTGAGATAATAATAAATGTGACAGGGCCCTATATGGGAACGCAGGTACCTTACTATAGTGTATAACGTGCTCTCTATTAATACTGACACAGTGAGATAATAATAAATGTGACAGGGCCCTATATGGGAACGCAGGTACCTTACTATAGTGTATAACGTGCTCTCTATCAATACTGACACAGTGAGATAATAATAAATGTGACAGGGCCCTATATGGGAACGCAGGTACCTTACTATAGTGTATAACGTGCTCTCTATAAATACTGACACAGTGAGATAATAATAAATGTGACAGGGCCCTATATGGGAACGCAGGTACCTTACTATAGTGTATAATGTGCTCTCTATAAATACTGACACAGTGAGATAATAATAAATGTGACAGGGCCCTATATGGGAACGCAGGTACCTTACTATAGTGTATAACGTGCTCTCTATAAATACTGACACAGTGAGATAATAATAAATGTGACAGGGCCCTATATGGGAACGCAGGTACCTTACTATAGTGTATAACGTGCTCTCTATAAATACTGACACAGTGAGATAATAATAAATGTGACAGGGCCCTATATGGGAACGCAGGTACCTTACTATAGTGTATAACGTGCTCTCTATAAATACTGACACAGTGAGATAATAATAAATGTGACAGGGCCCTATGGGAACGCAGACACCTTACTATAGTGTATAATGTGCTCTCTATAAATACTGACACAGTGAGATGATAATAAATGTGGCAGGGCCCTATATGGGAACGCAGGTACCGTACTATAACATATAACGTGCTCTCTATAAATACTGACACAGTGAGATAATAATAAATGTGACAGGGCCCTATATGGGAACGCAGGTACCTTACTATAACATATAACGTGCTCTCTATAAATACTGACACAGTGAGATAATAATAAATGTGACAGGGCCCTATATGAGAATGCAGGTACCTTACTATAGTGTATAACGTGCGCTCTATAAATACTGACAAAGTGAGATAATAATAAATGTGACAGGGCCCTATTTGGGAACGCAGGTACCTTACTATAGTGTATAACGTGCTCTCTATAAATACTGATACAGTGAGATAATAATAAATGTGACAGGGCCCTATTTGGGAACGCAGGTACCTTACTATAGTGTATAACGTGCTCTCTATAAATACTGACACAGTGAGATAATAATAAATGTGACAGGGCCCTATATGGGAACGCAGGTACCTTACTATAGTGTATAATGTGCTCTCTATAAATACTGACACAGTGAGATAATAATAAATGGGACAGGGCCCTATATGGGAACGTAGGTACCTTACTATAGTGTATAACGTGCTCTCTATAAATACTGACACAGTGAGATAATAATAAATGTGACAGGGCCCTATATGGGAACGCAGGTACCTTACTATAGTGTATAACGTGCTCTCTATAAATACTGACACAGTGAGATAATAATAGATGTGACAGGGCCCTATGGGAACGCAGACACCTTACTATAGTGTATAACGTGCTCTCTATAAATACTGACACAGTGAGATAATAATAAATGTGACAGGGCCCTATATGGGAACGCAGGTACCTTACTATAGTGTATAACGTGCTCTCTATAAATACTGACACAGTGAGATAATAATAAATGTGACAGGGCCCTATATGGGAACGCAGGTACCTTACTATAGTGTATAACGTGCTCTCTATAAATACTGACACAGTGAGATAATAATAAATGTGACAGGGCCCTATATGGGAACGCAGGTACCTTACTATAGTGTATAACATGCTCTCTATAAATACTGACACAGTGAGATAATAATAAATGTGACAGGGCCCTATATGGGAACGCAGGTACCTTACTATAGTGTATAACGTGCTCTCTATAAATACTGACAGTGAGATAATAATAAATGTGACAGGGCCCTATATGAGAACGCAGGTACCTTACTATAGTGTATAACGTGCTCTCTATAAATACTGACACAGTGAGATAATAATAAATGTGACAGGGCCCTATATGGGAACGCAGGTACCTTACTATAGTGTATAACGTGCTCTCTATAAATACTGACACAGTGAGATAATAATAAATGTGACAGGGCCCTATATGGGAACGCAGGTACCTTACTATAGTGTATAACGTGCTCTCTATAAATACTGACACAGTGAGATAATAATAAATGTGACAGGGCCCTATATGGGAACGCAGGTACCTTACTATAGTGTATAACGTGCTCTCTATAAATACTGACACAGTGAGATAATAATAAATGTGACAGGGCCCTATATGGGAACGCAGGTACCTTACTATAGTGTATAACGTGCTCTCTATAAATACTGACACAGTGAGATAATAATAAATGTGACAGGGCCCTATATGGGAACGCAGGTACCTTACTATAGTGTAAAACGTGCTCTCTATAAATACTGACACAGTGAGATAATAATAAATGTGACAGGGCCCTATATGGGAACGCAGGTACCTTACTATAGTGTATAATGTGCTCTCTATAAATACTGACACAGTGAGATAATAATAAATGTGACAGGGCCCTATATGGGAACGCAGGTACCTTACTATAGTGTATAACGTGCTCTCTATAAATACTGACACAGTGAGATAATAATAAATGTGACAGGGCCCTATATGGGAACGCAGGTACCTTACTATAGTGTATAACGTGCTCTCTATAAATACTGACACAGTGAGATAATAATAAATGTGACAGGGCCCTATATGGGAACGCAGGTACCTTACTATAGTGTATAACGTGCTCTCTATAAATACTGACACAGTGAGATAATAATAAATGTGACAGGGCCCTATATGGGAACGCAGGTACCTTACTATAGTGTATAACGTGCTCTCTATAAATACTGACACAGTGAGATAATAATAAATGTGACAGGGCCCTATGGGAACGCAGACACCTTACTATAGTGTATAATGTGCTCTCTATAAATACTGACACAGTGAGATAATAATAAATGTGGCAGGGCCCTATTTGGGAACGCAGGTACCTTACTATAGTGTATAACGTGCTCTCTATAAATACTGACACAGTGAGATAATAATAAATGTGACAGGGCTCTATATGGGAACGCAGGTACCTTACTATAACATATAACGTGCTCTCTATAAATACTGACAGTGAGATAACAATAAATGTGACAGGGCCCTATATGGGAACGCAGTTACATTACTATAGTGTATAACGTGCTCTCTATAAATACTGACACAGTGAGATAATAAATGTGACAGGGCCCTATATGGGAACGCAGGTACCTTACTATAGTGTATAACGTGCTCTCTATAAATACTGACACAGTGAGATAATAATAAATGTGACAGGGCCCTATATGGGAACGCAGGTACCTTACTATAGTGTATAACGTGCTCTCTATAAATACTGACACAGTGAGATAATAATAAATGTGACAGGGCCCTATATGGGAACGCAGGTACCTTACTATAGTGTATAACGTGCTCTCTATAAATACTGACACAGTGAGATAATAATAAATGTGACAGGGCCCTATATGGGAACGCAGGTACCTTACTATAGTGTATAACGTGCTCTCTATAAATACTGACACAGTGAGATAATAATAAATGTGACAGGGCCCTATATGGGAACGCAGGTACCTTACTATAGTGTATAATGTGCTCTCTATAAATACTGACACAGTGAGATAATAATAAATGTGACAGGGCCCTATATGGGAACGCAGGTACCTTACTATAGTGTATAACGTGCTCTCTATAAATACTGACACAGTGAGATAATAATAAATGTGACAGGGCCCTATATGGGAACGCAGGTACCTTACTATAGTGTATAATGTGCTCTCTATAAATACTGACACAGTGAGATAATAATAAATGTGACAGGGCCCTATATGGGAACGCAGGTACCTTACTATAGTGTATAACGTGCTCTCTATAAATACTGACACAGTGAGATAATAATAATAAATGTGACAGGGCCCTATATGGGAACGCAGGTACCTTACTATAGTGTATAACGTGCTCTCTATAAATACTGACACAGTGAGATAATAATAAATGTGACAGAGCCCTATATGGGAACGCAGGTACCTTACTATAGTGTATAACGTGCTCTCTATAAATACTGACACAGTGAGATAATAATAAATGTGACAGGGCCCTATATGGGAACGCAGGTACCTTACTATAGTGTATAACGTGCTCTCTATAAATACTGACACAGTGAGATAATAATAAATGTGACAGGGCCCTATATGGGAACGCAGGTACCTTACTATAACATATAACGTGCTCTCTGAGCACGTTATATGTTATAGTAAGGTACCTGCGCTCTCCTGAGCGGTGGGTGGGGGCCCTACAGTAAAATAAGGGGGGGGGACCTAATGTCCTTCCCCCTGGCCCCCACCCTTGAGTGGTAGGTGGGGGCCCTTAATACTAATGGGGGGGACTTAATGTCCTCCCCCCTGGCCCCCACCCCTGAGCGGTGGGTGGGGGCCCTACAGTAAAATAAGGGGGGACCTTATGTCCTCCCCCTGACCCCCACCCCTGAGCGGTGGGTGGGGGCCCTAAATACTAATAGGTTCCTCCCCGCTGGCCCCCACCCCTGAGCGGTGGGTGGGGGTCCTAAATACAAATAAGAGGGGGCCCTCAATGTCCTCCCCCAGGCCCCCACCCGTAAGCGGCGGGTGGGGGCCCTTAATACTAATGGGGGGGACCTAATGTCCTCCCCCCTGGCCCCCACCCCTGAGCGGTGGGTGGGGGCCCTACAGTAAAATAAGGGGGGGGACCTAATGTCCTCCCCCTGACCCCCACCCCTGAGCGGTGGGTGGGGGCCCTAAATACTAATAGGGTCCTCCCCGCTGGCCCCCACCCCTGAGCGGTGGGTGGGGGTCCTAAATACTAATAAGAGGGGGCCCTATTGTCCTCCCCCCCGGCCCCCACAAATTAGCGGCGGGTGGGGACACTAAAAAAAATGTCCCGTCCCCAGGTGACTAGGGGTCCCCAAACCCATAGTCACCCCCTCCCCCCACCCAAGCAAAAAATTATCCCCCTACCTACCCACCCCCCTCACCCTAAAAATAAAAAAAGAAGATTTTAGAAGAAAGAAAAAATCGAATGGTAAGTTATTTTTTTTTTTACAGGTTCTTAGTTAAAGCCCCCCCCCCCTCATTACTCTGCCAACCTCTGCAAGTGCACATTGCCACTAATATCTGGTGTCACAATAGCGTGCATTTAAAACCCAACAACTTTTTTCACTGTTATAGATTGAATAGCAGTTACATGTCTTCAAGCGGGTGTGTCAGGCCTACAGCGTGTACTCTGCCAAACTCTGCAAGTGCACATTGCCACTCATATCTGGTGTCACAATAGCGTGCATTTAAAACCAAAAAAAGTTTTTGACTGTAATATAATAGCAGTCAGTGTCCTTCAAGCGGGTGTCAGGCCTACAGCGTGTACTCTGCCAACCTCTGCAAGTGCACATTGCCACTCATGTCTGGTGTCACAATCGCGTGCATTTAAAACCAAAAAACTTTTTCCACTGTTATAGATTGAATAGCAGTTACTTGTCTTCAAGCGGGTGTGTCAGGCCTACAGCGTGTACTCTGCCAAACTCTGCAAGTGCACATTGCCACTCATATCTGGTGTCAAAATAGCGTGCATTTAAAACCAAAAAACTTTTTTCACTGTTATAGATTGAATAACAGTTAGTTGTCTTCAAGCGGGTGTGTCAGGCCTACAGCGTGTACTCTGCCAACCTCTGCAAGTGCACATTGCCACTCATATCTGGTGTCACAATAGCGTGCATTTAAAACCCAAAAACTTTTTTCACTGTTATAGATTGAATAGCAGTTACTTGTCTGCAAGCGGGTGTGTCAGGCCTACAGCGTGTACTCTGCCAACCTCTGCAAGTGCACATTGCCACTCATATCTGGTGTCAAAATAGCGTGCATTTAAAACCAAAAAACTTTTTTCACTGTTATAGATTGAATAACAGTTAGTTGTCTTCAAGCGGGTGTGTCAGGCCTACAGTGTGTACTCTGCCAACCTCTGCAAGTGCACATTGTCACTCATATCTGGTGTCACAATAGCGTGCATTTAAAACCAAAAAACTTTTTTCACTGTTATAGATTGAATAGCAGTTACATGTCTTCAAGCGGGTGTGTCAGGCCTACAGCGTGTACTCTGCCAAACTCTGCAAGTGCACATTGCCACTCATATCTGGTGTCACAATAGCGTGCATTTAAAACCAAAAAAACTTTTTTTACTGTTATAGATTGAATAGCAGTTACTTGTCTTCAAGCGGGTGTGTCAGGCCTGCAGTGTGTACTCTGCCAACCTCTGCAAGTGCACATTGCCACTCATGTCTGGTGTCACAATAGCGTGCATTTAAAACAAAAAAACTTTTTTCACTGTTATAGATTGAATAGCAGTTACTTGTCTGCAAGCGGGTGTGTCAGGCCTACAGCGTGTACTCTGCCAACATCTGCAAGTGCACATTGTCACTCATATCTGGTGTCACAATAGCGTGCATTTAAAACCAAAAAACTTTTTCCACTGTTATAGATTGAATAGCAGTTAGTTGTCTTCAAGCGGGTGTCAGGCCTACAGCGTGTACTCTGCCAACCTCTGCAAGTGCACATTGCCACTCATATCTGGTGTCACAATAGCATGCATTTAAAACCAAAAAACGTTTTTCACTGTTATAGATTGAATAGCAGTTACTTGTCTTCAAGCGGGTGTGTCAGGCCTACAGCGTGTACTCTGCCAACCTCTGCAAGTGCACATTGCCACTCATGTCTGGTGTCACAATAGCGTGCATTTAAAACCAAAAAACTTTTTTCACTGTTATAGATTGAATAGCAGTTACTTGTCTTCAAGCGGGTGTGTCAGGCCTACAGCGTGTACTCTGCCAACCTCTGCAAGTGCACATTGCCACTCATGTCTGGTGTCACAATAGTGTGCATTTAAAACCAAACAAACTTTTTTCACTGTTATAGATTGAATAGCAGTTACTTGTCTTCAAGCGGGTGTGTCAGGCCTACAGCGTGTACTCTGCCAACATCTGCAAGTGCACATTGTCACTCATATCTGGTGTCACAATAGCGTGCATTTAAAACCAAAAAACTTTTTTCACTGTTATAGATTGAATAGCAGTTAGTTGTCTTCAAGCAGGTGTGTCAGGCCTACAGCGTGTACTCTGCCAACCTCTGCAAGTGCACATTGCCACTCATATCTGGTGTCACAATAGCGTGCATTTAAAACCCAAAAACTTTTTTCACTGTTATAGATTGAATAGCAGTTACTTGTCTGCAAGCGGGTGTGTCAGGCCTACAGCGTGTACTCTGCCAACATCTGCAAGTGCACATTGTCACTCATATCTGGTGTCACAATAGCGTGCATTTAAAACCAAAAAACTTTTTTCCACTAATATAGATTGAATAGCAGTTAGTTGTCTTCAAGCGGGTGTCAGGCCTACAGCGTGTACTCTGCCAACCTCTGCAAGTGCACATTGCCACTCATATCTGGTGTCACAATAGCATGCATTTAAAACCAAAAAACGTTTTTCACTGTTATAGATTGAATAGCAGTTAGTTGTCTTCAAGCCGGTGTGTCAGGCCTACAGCGTGTACTCTGCCAACCTCTGCAAGTGCACATTGCCACTCATATCTGGTGTCACAATAGCGTGCATTTAAAACCAAAAAACTTTTTCCACTGTTATAGATTGAATAGCAGTTAGTTGTCTTCAAGCGGGTGTCAGGCCTACAGCGTGTACTCTGCCAACCTCTGCAAGTGCACATTGCCACTCATATCTGGTGTCACAATAGCATGCATTTAAAACCAAAAAACGTTTTTCACTGTTATAGATTGAATAGCAGTTACTTGTCTTCAAGCGGGTGTGTCAGGCCTACAGCGTGTACTCTGCCAACCTCTGCAAGTGCACATTGCCACTCATGTCTGGTGTCACAATAGCGTGCATTTAAAACCAAAAAACTTTTTTCACTGTTATAGATTGAATAGCAGTTAGTTGTCTTCAAGCAGGTGTGTCAGGCCTACAGCGTGTACTCTGCCAACCTCTGCAAGTGCACATTGCCACTCATATCTGGTGTCACAATAACGTGCATTTAAAACCCAAAAACTTTTTTCACTGTTATAGATTGAATAGCAGTTACTTGTCTGCAAGCGGGTGTGTCAGGCCTACAGCGTGTACTCTGCCAACCTCTGCAAGTGCACATTGCCACTCATATCTGGTGTCAAAATAGCGTGCATTTAAAACCAAAAAAACTTTTTTCACTGTTATAGATTGAATAGCAGTTACTTGTCTTCAAGCGGGTGTGTCAGGCCTACAGCGTGTACTCTGCCAACCTCTGCAAGTGCACATTGCCACTCATATCTGGTGTCACAATAGCGTGCATTTAAAACCAAACAAACTTTTTTCACTGTTATAGATTGAATAGCAGTTACTTGTCTTCAAGCGGGTGTGTCAGGTCTACAGCGTGTACTCTGCCAACATCTGCAAGTGCACATTGTCACTCATATCTGGTGTCACAATAGCGTGCATTTAAAACCCAAAAACGTTTTCACTGTTATAGATTGAATAGCAGTTACTTGTCTTCAAGCGGGTGTGTCAGGCCTACAGCGTGTACAGGCAGAGGCAGGCCACCCCGCAGGGGCCGTCGTGGTCGTGGTGCTGTGATTCCCTTTTGCCCTAGAATAATGCCCAATTTTCAGAGGCCACGTACCCTGAACTTGAAAAGTTCTGAGGACATAGTTGACTGGCTAACACAGGACACCCAATCTTCCACAGCTTTCGCTCGGAACCTTGACGCACCATCGTCCTCCAGCTTAGCTTCGGGCACCTCTCAAGATACCACACACCCGCCTGCCGCCACCACCAACACTAGCACCACAGCCGCTTCACTTTATCTGTCAGAGGAGTTATTTACACATCCGTTTGAAGAAATGAGTGGTGCGCAACCATTATTGCCAGAGGATGCCAGAGGATGTAGATAACAGAGATATGTCTCAATCAGGCAGCATTACACACATGGACGTACGGTGTGATGATGATGTTGTACCCGCTGCTGCTTCCTTTGCTGAGTTGTCAGATAGAAGTGAAGCGGTTGCAAGTGCACATTGCCACTCATATCTGGTGTCAAAATAGCATGCATTTAAAACCAAAAAACTGTTTTCACTGTTATAGATTGAATAGCAGTTAGTTGTCTTCAAGCGGGTGTGTCAGGCCTACAGCGTGTACTCTGCCAACATCTGCAAGTGCACATTGTCACTCATATCTGGTGTCACAATAGCGTGCATTTAAAACCAAAAAAACTTTTTCACTGTTATAGATTGAATAGCAGTTAGTTGTCTTCAAGCGGGTGTCAGGCCTACAGCATGTACTCTGCCAACCTCTGCAAGTGCACATTGCCACTCATATCTGGTGTCACAATAGCGTGCATTTAAAACCAAAAAACTTTTTTCACTGTTATAGATTGAATAGCAGTTACTTGTCTGCAAGCGGGTGTGTCAGGCCTACAGCGTGTACTCTGCCAACCTCTTCAAGTGCACATTGCCACTCATATCTGGTGTCACAATAGCGTGCATTTAAAACCAAAAAACTTTTTTCACTGTTATAGATTGAATAGCAGTTACTTGTCTTCAAGCGGGTGTGTCAGGCCTACAGCGTGTACTCTGCCAACCTCTGCAAGTGCACATTGTCACTCATATCTGGTGTCACAATAGCGTGCATTTAAAACCAAAAAAACTTTTTTCACTGTTATAGATTGAATAGCAGTTACTTGTCTTCAAGCGGGTGTGTCAGGCCTACAGCGTGTACTCTGCCAACCTCTGCAAGTGCACATTGCCACTCATATCTGGTGTCACAATAGCGTGCATTTAAAACCAAAAAACTTTTTTCACTGTTATAGATTGAATTGCATTTAGTTGTCTTTAAGCGGGTGTGTCAGGCCTACAGCGTGTACTCTGCCAACGTCTGCCAGTGCACATTGCCACTCATATCTGGTCTCACAGTAGCTTGCACGCATAGTACCACTAATCCAAAACAAATTACAGGCAGAGGCAGGCCACCCCGCAGGGGCCGTCGTGGTCGTGGTGCTGTGATTCCCTTTTGCCCTAGAATAATGCCCAATTTTCAGAGGCCACGTACCCTGAACTTGAAAAGTTCTGAGGACATAGTTGACTGGCTAACACAGGACACCCAATCTTCCACAGCTTTCGCTCGGAACCTTGACGCACCATCGTCCTCCAGCTTAGCTTCGGGCACCTCTCAAGATACCACTCACCCGCCTGCCTCCACCACCAACACTAGCACCACAGCCGCTTCACTTTATCTGTCAGAGGAGTTATTTACACATCCGTTTGAAGAAATGAGTGGTGCGCAACCATTATTGCCAGAGGATGTAGATAACAGGGATATGTCTCAATCAGGCAGCATTACACACATGGACGTACGGTGTGATGATGATGTTGTACCCGCTGCTGCTTCCTTTGCTGAGTTGTCAGATAGAAGTGAAGCGGTTGATGATGACGATGTGTCCATGGATGTCACGTGGGTGCCCGCTCGGCAAGAAGAAGAACAGGGCGAAAGTTCAGATGGGGAGACAGAGAGGAGGAGGAGACGAGTTGGAAGCAGGGGGAGGTCGTCGCAAGGAGCTAGTGGCACAGTCAGACAGCATGCATCGGCACCTGGGGTCAGCCCGACAGCACGCCAATCAACGCATGCTGTGTCCATGCCGTCATTGCAGAGCTCAGCAGTGTGGCATTTTTTTTTGTGTGTCTGCCTCTGACAACAGCGATGCCATTTGCAACCTGTGCCAAAAGAAACTGAGTCGTGGGAAGTCCAACACCCACCTAGGTACAACTGCTTTGTGTAGGCACATGATCGCACATCACAAACGCCTATGGGATCAACACATGAGTACAAGAAGCACACAAACTCAAAGCCGCCATCCTCCTCCTGGTCCAGCATCTTCAACCACGTCAACCACTGCTGTCCTCCTTGCCCCCTGTCAACCATCCGCCACTCCGTCTCCCGCCTTGAGAAGTTCCCGCTCATCTGCCCACGGTCATGTGTCTGTCAAGGACATGTTTGAGCGTAAGAAGCCAATGTCAGAAAGTCACCCCCTTGCCCAGCGTCTGACAGCTGGCTTGTCCGAACTATTAGCCCGCCAGCTTTTACCATACAAGCTGGTGGAGTCTGAGGCGTTCAAAAAATTTGTAGCTATTGGGACACCGCAGTGGAAGGTACCCGGCAGAAATTTCTTTTCACAAAAGGCAATCCCCAACCTTTACTCGATTGTGCAAAAGGAAGTAATGGCATGTCTGGCATACAGTGTGGTCCATCTGACCATTGATACCTGTTCTGCAAAGCATGGTCAGGGCAGGTATATCACCTACACTGCGCATTGGATAAACCTGCTGACTGCTGCCAAGTATGGAATGTATGGCTCTGCAGAGGAGTTGGTGACACCGCCACGACTTGCAGGCAGTCCTGCTGCCACCTCCTCTACTCCTCCTACTCCATCTTCTTCCATAACCTCCTCGGCTGAGTCCTCTTCTGCTGCTGCATCTTGCTCCACATCAACGGCACCCCCCCAGCTCCCCAGGTACTATTCCACATCCCGGATACGGCAGTGTCACGCAGTCTTGGGTTTGACTTGCTTGAAAGCAGAGAGTCACACCGGACAAGCACTCCTGTCCGCCCTGAACACACAGGTGGAAAAGTGGCTGACTCCGCAGCAACTGGATATCGGCAAAGTGGTTTGTGACAACGGAACAAATTTGTTGGCGGCATTGAAGTTGGTCAAGTTGACACATGTGCCGTGCATGGCACATGTGTGTAATATGATCGTACAACGCTTTGTGCACAAGTACACAGGCTTACAGGACCCCTGAAGCAGGCCCGGAAAGTGTGTGGCCATTTCAGGCGTTCCTACACGGCCATGGCGCACTTTGCAGATATCCAGCGGCGAAACAACATGCCAGTGAGGCGCTTGATTTGCGACAGCCCGACACGTTGGAATTCAACACTCCTAATGTTCGACCGCCTGCTCCAACAAGAAAAAGCCGTTAATTAATATTTGTATGACCGGGGTGCTAGGACAGCCTCTGGGGAGCTGGGAATTTTTTTGCCACGTTACTGGACACTTATGCGCAATGCCTGTAGGCTCATGCGTCCTTTTGAGGAGGTGACAAACCAAGTCAGTCGCACCGAAGGCACTGTCAGCGACATCATACCATTTGTTTTCTTCCTGTAGCGTGCCCTGCGAAGAGTGCTGGATCAGGCCGTAGATGAGAGTGAAGAGGAAGAGGAAGAGTTGTGGTCGCCATCACCACCAGAAACAGCCTTATCAGCATCGCTTGCCGGACCTGCGGCAACGCTGGAAGAGGATTGTGAGGAAGAGGAGTCAGAGGAGGAATGTGGCTTTGAGGAGGAGGAGGAAGACCAACCACAACAGGCATCCCAGGGTGCTCGTTGTCACCTATCTGGTACCCGTGGTGTTGTACGTGGCTGGGGGGAAGAACATACCTTCATTGAGATCACTGAGGAGGAGGAACGGGAAATGAGTAGCTCGGCATCCAACCTTGTGCAAATGGGGTCTTTCATGCTGTCGTGCCTGTTGAGGGACCCTCATATAAAAAGGCTGAAGGAGAACGACCTGTACAACAAGTCGGAAAGGATGCAGCATTTGCAAAATAAATTAAAAAGTATGCTTTACACAGCGTATAAGGGTGATGTCACAGCACAACGGGAATCTAACAGGGGAAGAGGTGAAAGTAATCCTCCTCCTCCCACGACCACGCCGGCAAGGACAGGACGCTTTAAAGACGTGTTGTTGATGGAGGGCATGCAGAGCTTTTTAAGTCCTACGCATCGCCACAGCCCTTCGGGATCCACCCTCAGAAAATGACTCGACCGACAGGTAGCAGTCTACCTCGCCTTAACTGCAGATATCGACACTATGAGGAGCGATGAACCCCTTGACTACTGGGTGTGCAGGCTTGACCTGTGGCCTGAGCTATCCCAATTTGCGATAGAACTTCTGGCCTGCCCTGCTTCAAGTGTCCTGTCAGAAAGGACCTTCAGTGCAGCAGGAGGTATTGTCACTGAGAAGAGAAGTCGCCTAGGTCAAAAAAGTCTAGATTACCTCACCTTTATTAAGATGAATGAGAGATGGATCCCGAAGGGACTGACAGTGGGTGATACATTTGACTAAAAAAGGCCTGATGAGATGAGCTGCCTTGGGCTAAAAATGGTCCACACGCTGCTGTATTTTAGCTCTGAATGCCGGTTGACTTGCGTGACTTATCCGCCACCAACTAGGGTTCAAGCCGCAATGTTTTAGGGCACTTTCTGCCTGGGAAACAAACATCAATTTTTATGGCCGCTGCTATAGCAGCGGCTGCAACAATACCTAATTTTTCAGGCATGTGTACATGCCTAATTTTTCGGCCCTCTGGTGCTGCACTGTGGCTTCAAAAACCAAACCAAAAAAAGGCACATAACAGGGATTAAACTGATAGTACTACTTAACACACCACTCCTATCTGGTGGCACATTAGATTGCACGCGCAGTGCCCCAAATTTGAAGTAGGAGGACCGACCAAGCATCTTTTTCCATCTCCCGGTTCCTAAAATCGATGCCATATACACGTCCCCTGGGCTCCAAGCGCTCCGCCAGACACCACAACCACCGTAGACCCCACGAACCGCCGCAGCTTGGTTGGGGTCTCGCAGCCTCCTACCCACCCTGGACCTACGACAAGGCTCCAGGTTCCAGTGGAGTGAAGCAGGAACAAGCTCTTAAAAGAGCTTAGAAGTGATTATCCAAGGGAGCATGCAGAGCATAGCAATCCCTTGTAGTGATATAGCAATTCCCCCAATAAGAGACAGGACTCTAGATTGAGGGTGAAGTAGAACTCAGGTTTAATGGCACACACTCTGCTTTTATGCAATTCTCCCCTGCAAGGGAGACGTCCACATACAATTATACATTACCCAATCACACACTGGTTACATCCCACACATCTCCTCCCCTTAGCCTGAGAGGTAACATAATTATACGTACAGTTAAAACATTCGAATAAGTTAAAATGGCCGCCGCCACGTGTTCGGTTTTCGATTGGTGGCCACTTTGACGACTTCGGCACTTCGACTGCATCCGAAGTGCCATTTCAAAAGTACAAACCCCTTCTTTGTACAACACAGTTAAAGTGCCAGAAACAGTAGAATATAAGTCCATCATGCCCAAATACAGTTTTTAAAGGGCAATACATCTCAGGGCCATAGTCGCAGGGCAGGAGGCTAGCAATCAGTCCTCTCCAATGCCCAGTGGCAAATGGCAGTTTGTCACATGTGCCTCGTTAAGCGTTCACACTCTGCAAACCGCAGCTTAATTGATTCATTGTATGTGCCTGTGTGGTCGCCGTTCGGCATACGAACCACGTGCAGCGGCCATCTTACGCATGAAAATCTCAGCGGTGTTTGGTCGGCGAGTGTCTGGAACTCAAATCGGGCACTCAAACAACCGAACACCCCTGAGACCTCCAGAGCTCCATAACTCACGAATGGAGAGACTAGGCAGCCCCTCGTTCGGTAAAAGCAATGTACCGAACAAGGGAATTAATACAAATGGAAGATTAGCTGTGGATGGCAGGTATTTCTATGTGTTTTAACTCCCGAACAGAGACCGACCGCAAGGCCAAAACGCATGGAACCTTTTTCGGATACCACTTCGTGTGCGGTCGGTCAAATTACACCCTCCACCTAACTCCCGAACCCCTGGTCCGATCTGGGTGAATTTTGGATATGTTAATCACCCAGGTCAGGGCTACCAGGGGATACCCAAATTATTATTCTAACTACGTGTTTTGGGGTACATCTAGAATTCAGGGAAAAGTACAGTATGTTTAATAGGCTTATGTGTCACACTGAGGGGAGGAGATGTGTGGGAGGTAACTGTTATATTATTGGCTACTGGACTAATTATGGTAAATCCCTCCCTTGCATGGGAGAATGCTTTAAAAGGAGGTTGTGTGAATTAAAAGTCAGTTCTGCCCATCTCCCTACTTAATGTAGACATAAAACTATTCACCAAACTCATGGCAGACCGGATATGCCCCTACCTACCTCAACTCATCCACCCCGACCAGGTAGGTTTCATCTCCACAAGACAGGCCAGCGACAACACCAGAAGAAAATTCAACCTCATATGGGCCGCAACAATGAAACGGATCCCAACCCTACTGCTATCACTAGACGCAGAAAAGGCCTTCGATAGGCTGCTCTGGCCATACCTATTCGCAACTCTCCAGAAATTCGGATTCCCCACGGGCTTCCTAGAAGCACTACAAACATTATACGCCTCACCAAGGGCCAGCCTCCTATTGCCCCTCACACAACCACCCATGTTCACCATACACAATGGAACACATCAGGGATGCCCCCTATCACCGATCCTGTTCGCCCTATCTTTAGAACCGCTCCTGCAGAACCTCAGACGAAATGCAGCCATAAAAGGCCTCAAAATCCGTGAAGAAGAGTACAAAACCGCAGCCTACGCGGATGACCTACTTGTTACCCTCACAGACCCGACAGCCTCCTTACCACCTTATTCAAGCCCTAGAGCAGTACCCCAAAATCTCTGGATACAAACTCAATATAGACAAAATGGAAGCTCTACCCATACACATAGACCCCCCCCCCACACTGGAGCACATACAAAAGACGTACCCTTTCAAGCTAAACTCCAACCACATACAATACCTAGGCATCACCCTACCAACAGACCTCTCCCAAAGCTACTCAATGAACTATACCCCAATCATACAGAAAATCACACACAATATCACCACATGGCAGAACATGTCGCTATCTTGGCTAGGCAGACTGGCCTCGGTCAAAATGAATCTCCTACCCAGACTTCTATACTTATTTCAAGCCCTCCCAATTCCACTCTCCGTCCCAGACTTCAAACGACTACAGACACAAATAGAAAAGTTCATATGGTCCAACAGACGCACACGAATAAAGAGGCAAACCCTATATGTACCCAACAGGGCAGGAGGCCTGGGCCTCCCACACCTCATCCATTACTATCAGGCAGTGCAATTAACGCAAGCCCAAAACCTGCACGCTCCATACGGAGTCAAAAGATGGGTAGACCTCGAGCACGACATATTCGGCAGAGATCACCCATCCCTCTACATCTGGCTACCAAAACAAGCCAGACCCCCTATGCCACAGACAACCCCAGCGCTGACCAACACAATCAAAATATGGGACAAAGTTGCACACAAAAGCGGCCTTACCACACCCTTGTCCCCACTCACCCCGATACTCCGCAACACACAATTCCCCCCAGGCATGACACCCAAAGACTTCACGCGCTACGAAGATAACAACCTCACGCGCCTTTACCACTTCTTCCAGGGCCAGCAAATTACACCATTCTCCGAACTACAGCAAACGACACCGTTCCAAACATTTGACCTATTCAGGCATATACAGATCAAAAGCTTCCCAGCAACACCAGAAAACACAAAAGTGGGTACAACGGCACTTACCGCCTTTGAGAAACAATGCATGCAAGCCCCAATACAGAAGGGCCAGATTTCAGCGCTTTGCACCCACATAATCCAAAACGTCAAAAATGGAGCCCTCACGTACGTGTCGGCTTGGGAGAGGGACCTGGGCCCAGCAGAGGACCCAACAGACTGGGTAGACATATGGGAGGCCACAGCAACTATCTCCATCTGCGTAAACCATAAGGAACAGGTCTACAAAACACTCATGAGATGGTATATAACCCCACTCAAGCTTAAACAGATGGGCAGGTCAGACACAGACTTGTGCTGGAAGGGATACGGCCACAAGGGAACCTACCTCCACCAATGGTGGGAATACCCCCCAATCAAACAAATTTGGTAACAAGTAGCGACCATGGTCTCTAGAACCCTACACACAGACATCCCACTAAATCCCTGGATCTGGCTGCTATCGAAACCACACGCAGACATACCCAGAGCACAAAACAAACTGACAGCAAATATAGCACTAGCAGCCAGAAGGGCGATAGCCGAAAAATGGGGCAGCAATGAAACACCGACCATGGAGGTAATCAGATGAAAAATAGCAGACGCAATTAAAATGGACGTATTGTCCGCAATAGTGCACGACACCACCAAACACTTTCACAAAATATGGGACCCACGGTTCTACGAATTCCCGACCCTCGCCGGCACACACTGAGCAAGCCACACACTCAAGACACCTCAAACCGGGGCACACAAATCCCCCCAACAGGACACCCCACCAACCCGAACGAACACCTCCCACCCCTCCCCCCTCTTTTTTTTTCTCCCACCCAGACCCACACTGCTAATCGACACCAAGACCACGCAAAAACTACCAGAAACGTAAGCATCTAAGACCAAAGACAACATGAGAACCCGCCATCATCAGCAACACACCAACCCCAAAGAAAAAGGGGAAAAAACAGGAAAGAAAACCTAAGACAACACACACTGATCCCTGCCCCTTACCCCCATTCACCCTACCACCCCAAACAGACAAGACATGACCAAAAACGCAATTAACCCAACACTCAAAGCCCATAATTGAGAGGTACACGGCAAATAGAACTCGAGATAGGAACAAGACGCACAAGACACCTCATAATGTATGCAACACACCGCAAAGAGAGGGCACCCCTACCCCCAACCCTCTTACTTCTGTACCCCACCCCAAACCCAAGAAGAAAGAAAAATATATGTTGACACGAGAGTGGAAAAAGTATACTTGATATGAATATACGCTGAAACTACTGACGAACAACTTCCACTTGCACGTGGAAAGTTAGGATACTATGAAAAACAATTCAATGTAATGCAAACCTGTACCACAAATTCTAATCCCCTACTTTCTTTCTGTACCCCCACCCCAAAAACGTACTCCATTCAAAATTCAAAATAAAGAATTTAAAAAAAAAAAAAAAAAGTCAGTTCTGCTCCTGATGCTGTGTGTCGTCCAGTCATTGGGATCCGTATGGGGATATTCGTGGATTACTTTGTTTGCTGGAATTATTACTTCATGGTATTTTTACTACTTGTTCCTGAGCCTCACTGGGATCTTTAGTGGAGTTAACCTGTGGAATATCAGGCCTCTGCTACAGGACTCATATAGAGACAGTCTGTGCATTCAAGATGGGAAATACCAAGATTTACTTGCCGAACATAATATCGGTCAGGCTGATCACGAAAAATAACTGAAAGTTATGGCGCATATATATGCACAGGAAGTAAATCAGCTCAAAGGGCAATTGGAAAATACAAAAAGGTGAGTACAAAAACCAGACAGTGTGGTTAATAGTCATCACTGTGTACCAAAAAAGTGCACAAAAATACAAGAAAAGGCCTATACATTCCCTCCTCACTATGATTTTCCCACATCAGACCAGAGTTTCCCAAAACAGTCTGAAAGGAAAGATTTGAGCAAATCTTAGAAAACACCTGTGGAACATGGTACATGGTACAAACAATGGCAATCGTGGGCAGAACAGTTTGAAAAGACTGTCTTGGCCAAGCTTGAGGAAAGGAATCAGGTTCAGGGTGATAGGAGTGAAAGCAAACATGGTTCTATACACAGTCAGAATTCTGATACTGATCAGAATTGTGATAGTGAGCGAGAAGTTTGGAGTGATGGGAGTGAAAGTGATTTCACTGTCCACTCTGAAGGCCATATGACTGCTTTGCCATCTGCACTGTTGTACGGACCTAATCCCTATTCAGCAGCTATATTGCACAGACATTTACCTAAGAGCAGGGAAACTAGAAAGAAGAGTAATAAATAAACTACTCCTGTATATGAAACTCCTAAGGTAATCAGATTCCTTAAAGAGACAGTCCAACAATTTTCTAGAAGTTCAGGAAACACATCTGAACACCTGGAAAATTATGATAGAGCAATGAATTCATTGGGCATGTATGATGACATTCATAAGAAATGGAACATTACATGGACCTTTGATTCAATGTGCCGTATTCATCTAGAGAGTCTTTAAGCTATACAGCTAATGTCCTGGTCAAAGATGAAATCTGAGATAATAATGGAATATGGTAAGTATAAAACCATTGCGTCTGCTAGAAAAAGTGCTTTATAACTTAAAGTGCCGTCCGGATCAAAGCCCCAGAGAATTTTTAGTAATTCTTAAAAATGCATACTCCGTGGCCCAAAGAAAACCCAGGTATGAAAGCACAGACTTCAAAGATCTGTATTTTCATGCCATGCCGGTAAATATATAGATGAATCTTGCAAGAGATTACGATTGTAAGTTACCGTTAGAATGGCTAGTCAGTCAGTGCATGAAATTGTATACTATACACCATGCACATGACGAAAATCAGCCAAAGGTTAAGAAACCTGGTGATAAAATGGTGTCAGAGACTAAAATTCAGTTAGGTTTAGAAACCCAACAGAAAAAGAGGACCTATTCTGAGGTTCTGAAAACTCCAAAACTCCGAAACAGGAAAATGTCATAAGCAATCCTGTTAATTCCTTTGATAATTATTATTATTGTTATATTATTTATATAGCGCCGTCAAATTCCGCAGCACTTTACAATGGGTGGACAAACGGACATGTAGTTGTAACCAGACAAGTTGGATACACAGGAACAGAGGGGATGAGGGCCCTGCTCAATGAGCTTACATGCTAGAGGGAGTGGGGTAAAATTACACAAAAAGGATAGTATTAGACTAGTGACAGTTGCAGAAGTGGAATCAGTTGGGAGCTATTAAGAGTTTAATTGATACGCTTTTATGAAGAAGTGAGTTTTTAATGATTTTTTGAAGGAGTGGAGACTGGGTGAGCATCTAACGGAGGAGGGAAGCGAGTTCCACAGGAACAGTGCAGCCCTCGAGAAATCTGGAAGGCGAGCATCAGAGTTGGGAGTACGGACAGAAGATAGAAGTCTTCAGCAGATCGTAAGGGCCTAGACGGGACATACTTGTGTATCAGAAGATAATTGGCAGGCAGTGTATATTTTGTATATATGTTGTATATATTTTTTGTTGCACTCTAGACTGATTGTATAGGTATATCAAGCACTGTACCTTCTTTCTTGTACTTGAGCTGTGTATAGGTAGACTACATTTTTTGGTGATCTGACATTAAGTGTTTTATACTCTGTCTCTACACTTTCATATAGGTGGGCATACCATTGAATAGGACTATCATCATACCTTTGGTGTCTTCACACAGGATAGATGGGTACTATTTCCAATTCGCTCAGTTCCCCAGAGAATAATTTATATTCATATACACTTTCTTTCTTGGGTGCGGTATAATTTGGTGATTTTGTATTTTGTGATTTAGGGTCTTTAGAGGTGACTCAGATACCTGCACATTTTGCTTTGACTGAGTGCAAGTATTATTTGGATTTAAAAAAATATATTAATAACACACTATAGCATTTCACCTGTATAAAGACTTGTGAGAATATCTAATTTTGTTTATTTATTTATTATTTTAACATTACAGAGAACACTATTTTTTGTTTTTATATTTTTTCTTATATTATTGGAGCACTATCTACTGTAGGGACGTATCTTACACGAGGCAAACAAGGCATCTGCCTTGGGCGGCACTTTGCACGGGGGCGGCAAAAAAAGCCACCCCCAAACGCCCAGGCTGATCCCTTGTTTGCCTCGTGTCCTGGGGGGCTCAAGAGCTGGTCAGCTGGCCATTTTTGAGCCCCCCCGAGGCGGGAAGCGAGGAAGCATACTCACCTGACCTCTTCATGCTCAGCTCTCTCCGTGCCGCTTAATGAAGCCGGGAGCCGGAATATGACGTCAGACCGGCTCCCAGCATCACTAAGTGGCGCGCGAGGGAGCTGAGCAGGAAAATCAGAGCTCCCTCGCCGCCTACTCATCCTGTCCACCCCCTGCCTGCCCGACCAGGAGCTCTACTGGACAGGTGAGGACAGGGAGGCTGGGTGGATTTAAAATAAAAAAAGAAAATTGTGTGTTGGGGAAATGTCTGTGTGTGTCTGTGAGTAAATGTGTGTGTGTGTATCTGTGAGTGTGTGTATGTGAGTGAATGTGTGTGTGTGTCTATGAGTGTGTGTGTCTGTAAGTGTGTGTGTCTAAGTGAATGTGTGTGTGTCTGTAAGTGTGTGTGTCTAAGTGAATGTGTGTTTGTCTGTAAGTGAATGTGTGTGTGTGTGTCGGTCAGTGAATATGTATGTGTCGGTCAGTGAGTGTGTATGTGTCGGTCAGAGAGTTTGTGCATCTGTCAGTGCGTGTGTCTGTCAGTGTGTGTCCGAGTAATAGTGTGTGTCTGTCTATCAGTGTGTCAAATCCGTGAGTGTGTGTGTTTGTCTTTGTTTGTCAGTGTATATGAGAGTGTGTGTCTGTCAATGAGTGTATGCATCTATCAGTGAGTGTGTACGTCTGTCAGTCAAAGTGCGGCCTTGACTGGAAGGGGAGGAGAAAATTTAAATTAAGTGGGTGCCGAGTACCGTCCTGCCTAGGGCAGCACAAATCCTAAATACACCACTGATCTACTGGCATACCAGAATACATTGAATGTCAGCACCGCTACTAAAGTTGCTGACCTTACACCGCTAACCACTGGTCTAGAGACACCTCCTCATAAAGGACAATACAGGACCAGGACCATCTACATATCCACAGACGGGGATTGTACCGTCCAGGCGCAGTGATCTGGACCTGATATTGAGCTCCAGAAAAGTGTAATTGCAATCTTTCTTATTTACCATATTTAATACCCTAAAATACTACACAATATTTAGGTTTTGTCCCTTCAATTTTTCATATTGCTCCATTGGAACGAAGGACTACAGTTGAAAGCGCTTCTTCCCTTCATTCTCTTATTTATTCTCATCTACGACCAGAAGAAAGAGACTGGTTCGGGAAGTCAGAGCTGCTGGGTATCTGTGTATTATAAAAGTATTTATTGGTTTGCTCTGGATATCTGTGTATAATAGAAGTATTTATTGGTTTGCTCTGGGTATCTGTGTATAATAGAAGTATTTATTGGTTTGCTCTGGGTATCTGTGTATAATATAAGTATTTATTGCTTTGCTCTGGGTATCTGTGTATAAAAGAGGTATTTATTGGTTTGCTCTGGGTATCTGTGTATAATATAAGTATTTATTGGTTTGCTCTGGGTATCTGTGTATAATATAAGTATTTATTGGTTTGTTATGGATATCTGTGTATAATAGAAGTATTTATTGGTTTGTTCAAGGTATCTGTGTATAATAGAAATATTTTTGTGTTTGTTCTGGGTATCTGTGTATAATAGAGGTATTTATTGGTTAGCTCTGGGTATCTGTGTATATTAGAAGTATTTATTGGTTTGCTCTGGGTATCTGCGTATATTAGAAGTATTTATTGGTTTGCTCTGGGTATCTGTGTATAATAGAGGTATTTATTGGTTTGCTCTGGGTATCTGTGTATAAAAGAGGTATTTATTGGTTTGCTCTGGGTATCTGTGTATAATAGAGGTATTTATTGGTTTGCTCTGGGTATCTGTGTATAATAGAGGTATTTATTGGTTTGCTCTGAGTATCTGTGTATAATAGAAGTATTTATTGGTTTGCTCTGGGTATCTGTGTATAATAGAAGTATTTATTGGTTTGCTCTGGGTATCTGTGTATAAAAGAGGTATTTATTGGTTTGCTCTGAGTATCTGTGTATAATATAAGTATTTATTGGTTTGTTCTGGGGATCTGTGTATAATAGAAGTATTTATTGGTTTGCTCTGGGTATCTGTGTATAATAGAAGTATTTATTGGTTTGTTCTGGGTATCTGTGTATAATAGAAGTATTTATTGGTTTGCTCTGGGTATCTGTGTATAATATAAGTATTTATTGGTTTGCTCTGGGTATCTGTTTATAATAGAAGTATTTAGTGGCATGTTCTGGGTATCTGTGTATATTAGAAGTATCTATTGGTTTGTTCTGGGTATATGTGTATACTATAAGTATTTATTGGTTTGTTCTGGGTATCTGTGTATAATAGAAGTATCTATTGGTTTGTTCTGGGTATATGTGTATAATAGAAGTATTTATTGGTTTGCTCTGGGTATCTTTGTATAATAGAAGTATTTATTGGTTTGTTCTGGGTATCGGTGTATAATAGAAGTATTTATTGGTTTGTTCTGGGTATCTGTTTATAATAGAAGTATTTATTGGTTTGCTCTGGGTATCTGTGTATAATATAAGTATTTATTGGTTTGTTCTGGGGATCTGTGTATAATAGAAGTATTTATTGGTTTGCTCTGGGTATCTGTGTATAATAGAAGTATTTATTGGTTTGTTCTGGGTATCGGTGTATAATAGAAGTATTTATTGGTTTGTTCTGGGTATCTGTGTATAATAGAAGTATTTATTGGTTTGCTCTGGGTATCTGTGTATAATAGAAGTATTTATTGGTTTGTTCTGGGTATCGGTGTATAATAGAAGTATTTATTGGTTTGTTCTGGGTATCTGTTTATAATAGAAGTATTTATTGGTTTGCTCTGGGTATCTGTGTATAATATAAGTATTTATTGGTTTGTTCTGGGGATCTGTGTATAATAGAAGTATTTATTGGTTTGCTCTGGGTATCTGTGTATAATAGAAGTATTTATTGGTTTGTTCTGGGTATCTGTGTATAATAGAAGTATTTATTGGTTTGCTCTGGGTATCTGTGTATAATATAAGTATTTATTGGTTTGCTCGGGGGTATCTGTTTATAATAGAAGTATTTAGTGGCATGTTCTGGGTATCTGTGTATAGTAGAAGTATCTATTGGTTTGTTCTGGGTATATGTGTATACTATAAGTATTTATTGGTTTGTTCTGGGTATCTGTGTATAATAGAAGTATCTATTGGTTTGTTCTGGTAATCTGTGTATAATAGAAGTATGTATTGGTTTGTTCTGGTAATCTGTGTATACTATAAGTATTTATTGGTTTGCTCTGGGTATCTGTGTATAATAGAAGTATTTATTGGTTTGCACTGGGTATCTGTGTATAATAGAAGTATTTAGTGGTTTGTTCTGGGTATCTGTGTATAATAGAAGTATTTATTGGTTTGTTCTGGGTATCTGTGTATAATATAAGTATTTATTGGTTTGCTCTGGGTATCTGTGTATAATATAAGTATTTATTGGTTTGTTCTGGGTATCTGTGTATAATAGAAGTATTTATTGGTTTGCTCTGGGTATCTGTGTATAATATAAGTATTTATTGGTTTGCTCTGGGTATCTGTTTATAATAGAAGTATTTAGTGGCATGTTCTGGGTATCTGTGTATAGTAGAAGTATCTATTGGTTTGTTCTGGGTATATGTGTATACTATAAGTATTTATTGGTTTGTTCTGGGTATCTGTGTATAATAGAAGTATCTATTGGTTTGTTCTGGTAATCTGTGTATAATAGAAGTATGTATTGGTTTGCTCTGGGTATCGGTGTATAATAGAAGTATTTATTGGTTTGCTCTGGGTATCTGTGTATAATAGAAGTATTTATTGGTTTGCACTGGGTATCTGTGTATAATAGAAGTATTTAGTGGTTTGTTCTGGGTATCTGTGTATAATAGAAGTATTTATTGGTTTGTTCTGGGTATCTGTGTATAATATAAGTATTTATTGGTTTGTTCTGGGGATCTGTGTATAATAGAGGTATTTATTGGTTTGCTCTGGGTATCTGTGTATAATAGAAGTATTTATTGGTTTGTTCTGGGTATCTGTGTATAATAGAAGTATTTATTGGTTTGCTGTGGGTATCTGTGTATAATAGATGTATTTATTGGTTTGCTCTGGGTATCTGTGTATAATAGAAGTATTTATTGGTTTACTCTGGGTATCTGTTTATAATAGAAGTATTTAGTAGCATGTTCTGGGTATCTGTGTATATTAGAAGTATCTATTGGTTTGTTCTGGGTATATGTGTATACTATAAGTATTTATTGGTTTGTTCTGGGTATCTGTGTATAATAGAAGTATCTATTGGTTTGTTCTGGGTATATGTGTATAATAGAAGTATTTATTGGTTTGCTCTGGGTATCTGTGTATAATAGAAGTATTTATTGGTTTGCTCTAGGTATCTGTGTATAATAGAAGTATTTATTGGTTTGTTCTGGGTATCGGTGTATAATAGAAGTATTTATTGGTTTGTTCTGGGTATCTGTTTATAATAGAAGTATTTATTGGTTTGCTCTGGGTATCTGTGTATAATATAAGTATTTATTGGTTTGTTCTGGGGATCTGTGTATAATAGAAGTATTTATTGGTTTGCTCTGGGTATCTGTGTATAATAGAAGTATTTATTGGTTTGTTCTGGGTATCTGTGTATAATAGAAGTATTTATTGGTTTGCTCTGGGTATCTGTGTATAATATAAGTATTTATTGGTTTGCTCTGGGTATCTGTTTATAATAGAAGTATTTAGTGGCATGTTCTGGGTATCTGTGTATAGTAGAAGTATCTATTGGTTTGTTCTGGGTATATGTGTATACTATAAGTATTTATTGGTTTGTTCTGGGTATCTGTGTATAATAGAAGTATCTATTGGTTTGTTCTGGTAATCTGTGTATAATAGAAGTATGTATTGGTTTGCTCTGGGTATCGGTGTATAATAGAAGTATTTATTGGTTTGCTCTGGGTATCTGTGTATAATAGAAGTATTTATTGGTTTGCACTGGGTATCTGTGTATAATAGAAGTATTTAGTGGTTTGTTCTGGGTATCTGTGTATAATAGAAGTATTTATTGGTTTGTTCTGGGTATCTGTGTATAATATAAGTATTTATTGGTTTGTTCTGGGGATCTGTGTATAATAGAGGTATTTATTGGTTTGCTCTGGGTATCTGTGTATAATAGAAGTATTTATTGGTTTGCTGTGGGTATCTGTGTATAATAGATGTATTTATTGGTTTGCTCTGGGTATCTGTGTATAATAGAAGTATTTATTGGTTTACTCTGGGTATCTGTGTATAATAGAAGTATTTATTGGTTTGCTCTGGATATCTGTGTATAATAGAAGTATGTATTGGTTTGTTCTGGGAATCTGTGTATAAGAGAAGTATTTATTGGTTTGCTCTGGGTATCTGTTTATAATAGAAGTATTTATTTGCTCTGGGTATCTGTGTATAATAGAGTTATTTATTGGTTTGTTCTGGGTATCTGTATATAATAGAAGTATTTTTTGGTTTGTTCTGGGAATCTGTATATTTATTGGTTTGCTCTGGGTATCTGTGTATAATAGAAGTATTTATTGGTTTGCTCTGGGTATCTGTGTATAATAGAAGTATTTATGGTTTGTTCTGGGTATCTGTGTATAATAGAAGTATGTATTTGTTTGCTCTGGGTATCTGTGTATAATAGAAGTATTTATTGGTTTGTTCTGGGTATCTGTGTATAATAGAAGTATTTATGGTTTGTTCTGGGTATCTGTGTATAATAGAAGTATTTATGGTTTGTTCTGGGAATATGTATATCATAGAAGTATTTATTGGTTTGTTCTGGGTATCTGTGTATAATAGAAGTATTTATTGCTTTGCTCTGGGTATCTGTGTATAATAGAAGTATTTATTGGCTTGCTCTGGGTATCTGTGTATAATAGAAGTATTTATTGGTTTGCTCTGGGTATCTGTGTATAATAGAAGTATTTATTGGTTTGCTCTGGGTATCTGTGTATAATAGAAGTATTTATTGGTTTGCTCTGGGTATCTGTGTATAATAGAAGTATTTGTTGGTTTGCTCTGGGTATCTATGTATAATAGAAGTATTTATTGGTTTGTTCTGGTAATCTGTGTATAATAGAAGTATTTATTGGTTTGCTCTAGGTATCTGTGTATAATAGAAGTATTTATTGGTTTGTTCTAGGGATCTGTGTATAATAGAGGTATTTATTGGTTTGCTCTGGGTATCTGTGTATAATAGAAGTATTTATTGGTTTGCTGTGGGTATCTGTGTATAATAGATGTATTGATTGGTTTGCTGTGGGTATCTGTGTAAAATAGAGGTATTTATTGGTTTACTCTGGGTATCTGTGTATAATAGAAGTATTTATTAGTTTGCTCTGGATATCTGTGTATAATAGAAGCATGTATTGGTTTGTTCTGGGAATCTGTGTATAAGAGAAGTATTTATTGGTTTGCTCTGGGTATCTGTTTATAATATAAGTATTTATTTGCTCTGGGTATCTGTGTATAATAGAAGTATTTATTGGTTTCTTCTGGGGATCTGTGTATAAAAGAAGTATTTAGTGGTTTGTTCTGGGTATCTGTGTATAATAGAAGTATTTATTGGTTTCTTCTGGGGATCTATGTATAAAAGAAGTATTTATTGGTTTGCTCTGGGTATCTGTGTATAATAGAAGTATTTATTGGTTTGCTCTGGGTATCTATGTATAATATAAGTATTTATTGGTTTGCTCTGGGTATCTGTTTATAATAGAAGTATTTAGTGGCATGTTCTGGGTATCTGTGTATACTATAAGTATTTATTGGTTTGCTCTGGGTATCTGTGTACAATAGAAGTATTTATTGGTTTGTTCTGGGTATCTGTGTATAATAGAAGTATATATTGGTTTGTTCTGGGTATCTGTGTATAATAGAAGTATATATTGGTTTGTTCTGGGTATATGTGTATAATAGAAGTATTTATTGGTTTGCTCTAGGTATCTGTGTATAATAGAGGTATTTATTGGTTTGCTCTGGGTATCTGTGTATAATAGAAGTATTTATTGGTTTACTCTGGGTATCTGTGTATAATAGAAGTATTTATTGGTTTGCTCTGGATATCTGTGTATAATAGAAGTATGTATTGGTTTGTTCTGGGTATCTGTGTATAATAGAAGTATTTATTGGTTTGTTCTGGGTATCTGTGTATAATAGAAGGATTTATTGGTTTGCTGTGGGTATCTGTGTATAATAGATGTATTTATTGGTTTGCTCTGGGTATCTGTGTATAATAGAGGTATTTATTGGTTTGCTCTGGGTATCTGGGTATAATAGAGGTATTTATTGGTTTGCTCTGAGTATCTGTGTATAATAGAAGTATTTATTGGTTTGCTCTGGGTATCTGTGTATAATAGAAGTATTTATTGATTTGCTCTGGGTATCTGTGTATAATAGAAGTATTTATTGGTTTACTCTGGGTATCTGTGTATAATAGAAGTATTTATTGGTTTGCTCTGGATATCTGTGTATAATAGAAGTATTGTGACAGACCCCTTTCTGGTGTAACAGATACCATCTCGGAGAATTGCCGTTGCATATGGATTATTGTGGATTTCGGGTACTTGTGGATCCGTACGGTATACATCGCCACGTGGAGAGAACAATGGGTCGCGGCCATTTTGACCGCGTGGACTAATGACCGAACTTTCCACACGACGAATTCCGACCTTACCAACGACGTACGCCCATGCTAGCCGACGGATCCAAAGTACCGAACTAAAGACACCCGGTCCAACAGAGAGTTTTCGTTTATCTTGTATAGTTTTTGAGTAATTGGTGCAAACGTGTATCTGGCGAACGGCCCAACCGATCTAGGGGATTTTCACGTATATTGTTCCCCTAGATCTCCGTTCCCTAATACACGTAGCACAATGTATTTTCGTTGCATATTGTGTGTGTTATATAAACTTGTAATAATGGTATAATATTCTGCTCGGTACAGTGGGAGTGACTCCCACTGTAAATGTATTATCTCCTCCGGATACGGGGAGGAGTTGTTGTACGGCATAAAAGCCCGAGTTACCGAATAAACATTATTCCTACTTTGACCCTCAACACAGAGTCTCGTCTCGTGCTTGGAGGGGATGACTATTACTTGGATATCGTAATTATGGGGAACCTGTTATGCTGTAGCTAACTTCGTGCTTGGGGGAAAGGACACCTTCTCAGCGGCGTAAACCCCTACTACACCGGGGTGCCGCTACAATTGGTGGCAGCGGTGGGATCGTTCTTTCACCCCAGAAGGACAGCTACCGAGAGCAATCAGGATGGAGGCCTACTACGGAAGGTTGAAACGATCTACCCTAAAAGACTTGTTGGAGAGCCGTGGTCGTTCGGCTAGCAACAAAAAGAAAAGAGACATTTTGGCAGAGTTGGTCGCATTGGACTTAGCTGAACAGAATGACGGACTGGATGTCGAACCAAACCCAGAACCGGAGATCGCTTTGGTCCGAACGCCAGCAGATGAACAATTCGACCACGAGGTGAGGGTAAGGCTGGCTCACTACGGACCAAACCCCTCACCTAGGATCGTAACCCAAGTCATTGCGGCAGTCGATGCCAACCGGCGCCAGACCTCCACAGGCACCAGTCCAATTGCGGGGACTTTCCAAACTCCCGAGGAAAAGAGGAAAGTACACTTTGCCGCTTTTAAAAATTTTGTGGAAGCAGAGGGGGAGATTGACCAATACCTAGCGGACTTTGAACGTCAATGTGCCCTGCATAAAGTACCCTCCGAGGAGTGGGTCAAAATTTTGTCTGGCAAATTATCCGGACGAGCCAGCGATGCTTTCCGGGCGATCCCGGACCATGAGGTGGGAAGCTACCGATTGGTAAAAGAAGCTCTATTGTCCCGATATGCGGTAACCCCCGAAGCATATCGGAGACGCTTCCGGGAATCCCGAAAGCAAACCGGTGACTCCTACACCGAATGGGCCTGCCGATTACAACGCACGGCTGGCCACTGGATGGATGGGTGCCAAGCTACCACCGCGGAGGAGGTTTTACAGTTGTTTTTGTTGGAACATTTTTTTGAAAAGGTGGACAAGGAGCTCAGAGAGTGGATTCGGGATAGGAGACCACTTACCCTACCCGAAGCCGCCCGGTTGGCCGACGAGTATGCAGACGCCCGCAAACCCGATCTCTCGGTCCAAAAGACAGCTGCCCGAGTAGAAAGCCGCCCTGTCGGCCCTACTCCAACCACCCCCACTATCCAACCTAGCTACAACACTCCCTCCCGCTTCACCCAGTCAAGTGTCCCGGACCGCCGGCGGTGCCATAGGTGTCAGCAAGTGGGTCACCTGAGGGACAAATGCCCACTTGATCCCGCTCGACAAACGTCCTGGAGGAAGCCTGCTGAAGGGAACCCCCGACCCTTTACCTCAGGGGCCCATTGCATTGAAGCCCAACCCCTGGGGGAAGAGCAATGGGAGATTTTACACGAGGCCAATCCCCTATATGCGGCTGCTGTAGACAACCGGCAGCATCACCGACAAACAGTCCGAGTGAATGGACAAGTTGTCAGTGGGTTACGAGACACTGGGGCCACCTTAACCTTGATTCAACACGACCTGGTCCCAGAAAAAGAACATACTGGCCAAACGGTGGCCGTTAGAGTGGCCGGGGGTGCAGTACATCGCCTCCCCACGGCCCGAGTGCACTTGGATTGGGGGGTGGGAGCTGGCCAAGTGAATGTGGGCCTGATGAAAGGGCTACCCGCGGAAGTACTTTTGGGAAATGACTTAGCCCCGCTGTTGTCCGCTTTTGCTCCTCAAGGCCCTGCTGGAGCCTGCCCTGTCACCACCCGGGCTCAGGCTCGTGCTATTGGAATCGGCCCGCCAGTCGCGGAGACCCAGGTAAGATCTGACCCTCCGACTGTGACCTTAGGACAGACCCCCTTAGACTGGGATACCCCTGAGACTTTTGGGAGGGAGACGCGGGAAGACGTCACCCTCCGGAAATATAGGGATAAGGCAGAGAAAGGGGAACCGGGGACAGATGGGGAAAGCTACGAGTGGGTGGGGGATAGACTGTATAGGATCCCCCAGGAGCCCGCAGCAGGTAAAAACCCCGTCCCACAGAAGCAACTAGTGCTACCGAAAAAATACAGGCGAGAGATCATGAGGATCGCTCACGATATACCCTTAGCTGGCCATTCAGGAGTACGTCGCACGGCCCATAGGATTACCCAGAATTTCTTCTGGCCAGGGTTTAACCGGGACGTGCGACAATATTGCAGAACCTGTGACACTTGCCAACGGGTGGGTAAGAGGGGAGATCGCCCGAAGGCCAAATTAATGTCGATGCCGATCATTGGGGAACCCTTCTATAGGGTCGCCGTCGACATTGTAGGCCCCCTAGCGCGACATAGCCCGTCCGGTAAGAAGTACATTCTTACCGTGGTGGACTATGGGACCCGGTACCCCGAGGCGGTACCCCTGCCGAATATTGAAGCGGAGACGGTAGCCGATGCCTTGGTTAAGATATTCACTCGGGTGGGGTTCCCTAAAGAAATCCTATCCGACCAGGGAACCCAGTTCACTGCCGTACTCACACAGCAGTTATGGAAAGTGTGCCACATTAAACCCCTGCTCAGTTCCCCGTACCATCCCCAAACTAACGGTCTCTGTGAGCGCTTTAATGGGACTCTCAAACAAATGTTGAGGACCTTTACGGACGGTTGCAGAGACTGGGAGAGATTCTTACCCCACCTGTTATTTGCCTATAGGGAGGTCCCCCAAGAATCTACGGGTTTTTCTCCCTTTGAGTTATTGTATGGGAGGAGGGTGCGAGGACCCCTCGATCTCATTCGGGACCACTGGGAAGGGGAAACCGAACAGGCAGGGACACCTATTGTGCCATATGTCCTGGAGCTACGGGACCGCATGGAGCAACTCTCCCTATTGGTAAGGGAGAATCTCCAGGCGGCCCAGGGGCGACAGAAACGATGGTACGATAGGGGTGCCCGGCAACGACTGTTCCATATAGGGCAGAAGGTATTGGTGCTAAAACCGGTGAAGGACAACAAACTGCAGGCTGCGTGGCAGGGTCCTTACAAGGTTTTAGCCCAACTCTGTGATACCACCTACCTTATTGCCAGCTGTGCAGATGAAAGGATCCAACGCTCCTTTCATGTGAACATGTTGAAAGAGTACCAAGAGCGACAGGAAGATGTTAACGCTGTTTGTGCCCCAGCTACTGATGACCCCGAAAATTTACCCCTACCTGACCTGCTGGAAAAGGAGACTCACCCCGACCCAGTTAGCCTAGTGAAGCTGGGAGAACGACTGAACCCTACGGAGCTAGAGCAGGCTAGACAGCTCCTATGGGAGAAGCAGAGTACCTTCTCCCAGGAGCCAGGATACACAACCCTGGCCATACACAAAGTAGAGACCCCAGGGCAGGCCCCCCTCCGACAACCCCCGTACCGTATTCCGGAAGCCGTCCGGGACGGAATGCTGAAGGAAATACGGGAAATGACACAGCTGGGGGTCATTGAGCCATCCGACAGTCCCTGGGCCTCTCCCGTAGTCTTAGTCCCCAAGAAAGACGGAACCACTCGGTTCTGCGTCGACTACAGGCGGCTAAATGAAAAGACTACCACTGACGCTTACCCCATGCCTCGGGTAGACGAATTATTAGATCGCATAGCCAGGGGTAACTACCTCTCTACCATAGACCTCTGCAAGGGTTATTGGCAGATCCCCCTGGCCGAGGATGCCGTCCCCAAGTCGGCCTTTGTCACCCCGTTTGGCTTATACCAATTTAAGGTCATGCCATTCGGGATGAAAAATGCCCCGGCTACGTTCCAGCGAATGGTGGATCGGCTCCTCGATGGCTTCCAGGAGTTTGCGTGTGCATACCTGGATGACATTGCGATCTACAGTGAGTCTTGGGAAGAACATTTAGTCCACGTAGGGGTAGTCCTAGATAAGATTCGGGCCGCGGGCCTGACACTAAAACCCGAGAAATGCCATCTAGGAATGGCCGAGGTCCAATACCTGGGACATCGGGTGGGGTGTGGAAACCAGAGACCGGAGCCTGCCAAGGTTGAGGCAGTAGCAAACTGGCCCACACCGAATACCAAGACCCAGGTATTGGCCTTCTTAGGGACCGCCGGGTACTATAGACGCTTTGTCCCTGATTATAGCACGGTAGCCAAACCTTTGACTGACTTGACCAAAAAGAATTTACCCAGACAGGTCCTGTGGTCTCCCGCTTGCGAAGCCGCATTTCAATCTCTCAAACATGCTCTTGTTAATGCTCCTGTCTTGGCTGCCCCAGTACCTAACAAACGTTTCCTTGTACATACAGACGCTTCCATGTATGGACTGGGGGCTGTGCTGAGCCAAATCGGGGAAGATGGAAAAGAGCATCCGGTCGCATACCTCAGCCGAAAGCTGTTACCGAGGGAAGTGAGTTATGCGGCCGTAGAGAAAGAGTGCCTGGCCCTGGTATGGGCATTGAAAAAACTAACACCTTATTTGTATGGACAGGAATTCTCTTTGGTAACAGATCACAATCCATTGGTATGGCTTAACCGGGTCGCAGGAGACAACGGCAGATTGCTAAGATGGAGCTTGGCCCTGCAAACGTACAATTTCACCATCAGCTATCGACCCGGTAAGCTAAATGGCAACGCCGATGGGTTGTCTCGACAACTGGACAATTCTCCGGACAAATGAATTCCGGTCATCCCTAAGTTAATCCGAAAGGATCAATCCAGGTCTGCCGGAGTGTACCACTAGGAGGGAGCCGTGTGACAGACCCCTTTCTGGTGTAACAGATACCATCTCGGAGAATTGCCGTTGCATATGGATTATTGTGGATTTCGGGTACTTGTGGATCCGTACGGTATACATCGCCACGTGGAGAGAACAATGGGTCGCGGCCATTTTGACCGCGTGGACTAATGACCGAACTTTCCACACGACGAATTCCGACCTTACCAACGACGTACGCCCATGCTAGCCGACGGATCCAAAGTACCGAACTAAAGACACCCGGTCCAACAGAGAGTTTTCGTTTATCTTGTATAGTTTTTGAGTAATTGGTGCAAACGTGTATCTGGCGAACGGCCCAACCGATCTAGGGGATTTTCACGTATATTGTTCCCCTAGATCTCCGTTCCCTAATACACGTAGCACAATGTATTTTCGTTGCATATTGTGTGTGTTATATAAACTTGTAATAATGGTATAATATTCTGCTCGGTACAGTGGGAGTGACTCCCACTGTAAATGTATTATCTCCTCCGGATACGGGGAGGAGTTGTTGTACGGCATAAAAGCCCGAGTTACCGAATAAACATTATTCCTACTTTGACCCTCAACACAGAGTCTCGTCTCGTGCTTGGAGGGGATGACTATTACTTGGATATCGTAATTATGGGGAACCTGTTATGCTGTAGCTAACTTCGTGCTTGGGGGAAAGGACACCTTCTCAGCGGCGTAAACCCCTACTACACCGGGGTGCCGCTACAAGTATGTATTGGTTTGTTCTGGGAATCTGTGTATAAGAGAAGTATTTATTGGTTTGCTCTGGATATCTGTGTATAATAGAAGTATGTATTGGTTTGTTCTGGGAATCTGTGTATAAGAGAAGTATTTATTGGTTTTCTCTGGGAATCTGTATATACTAGAAGTATTTATTGGTTTGTTCTGGGAATCTGTATATTTATTGGTTTGCTCTGGGTATCTGTGTATAATATAAGTATTTATTGGTTTGCTCTGGGTATCTGTATATAATAGAAGTATTTATTGGTTTGTTCTGGGAATCTGTATATTTATTGGTTTGCTCTGGGTATCTGTGTATAATAGAAGTATTTATTGGTTTGTTCTGGGTATCTGTGTATAATAGAAGTATTTATTGGTTTGCTCTGGGTATCTGTGTATAATAGAAGTATTTATTGGTTTGTTCTGGGTATCTGTGTATAATAGAAGTATTTATTGGTTTTCTCTGGGAATCTGTATATAATAGAAGTATTTATTGGTCTGCTCTGGGAATCTGTATATTTATTGGTTTGCTCTGGGTATCTGTGTATAATAGAAGTATTTATTGGTTTGCTCTGGGTATCTGTGTATAATAGAAGTATTTATTGGTTTTCTCTGGGAATCTGTATATAATAGAAGTATTTATTGGTTTGTTCTGGGAATCTGTATATTTATTGGTTTGCTCTGGGTATCTGTGTATAATAGAGGTATTTATTGGTTTGTTCTGGGTATCTGTGTATAATAGAAGTATTTATTGGTTTGTTCTGGGTATCTGTGTATAATATAAGTATTTATTGGTTTGCTGTGGGTATCTGTGTATAATAGTTGTATTGATTGGTTTGCTGTGGGTATCTGTGTAAAATAGAGGTATTTATTGGTTTACTCTGGGTATCTGTGTATAATAGAAGTATTTATTGGTTTGCTCTGGATATCTGTGCATAATAGAAGTATGTATTGGTTTGTTCTGGGAATCTGTGTATAAGAGAAGTATTTATTGGTTTCTTCTGGGGATCTGTGTATAAAAGAAGTATTTAGTGGTTTGTTCTGGGTATCTGTGTATAATAGAAGTATTTGTTGGTTTGTTCTGGGTATCTGTGTATAATATAAGTATTTATTGGTTTGTTCTGGGGATCTGTGTATAATAGAGGTATTTATTGGTTTGCTCTGGGTATCTGTGTATATTAGAAGTATTTATTGGTTTGTTCTGGGGATCTGTGTATAATAGAGGTATTTATTGGTTTGCTCTGGGTATCTGTGTATAATAGAAGTATTTATTGGTTTGCTGTGGGTATCTGTGTATAATAGTTGTATTGATTGGTTTGCTGTGGGTATCTGTGTATAAGAGAAGTATTTATTGGTTTCTTCTGGGGATCTGTGTATAAAAGAAGTATTTAGTGGTTTCTTTTGGGTATCTGTGTATAATAGAAGTATTTAGTGGTTTGTTCTGGGAATCTGTGTATAATAGAAGTATTTATTGGTTTGCTCTGGGTATCTGTTTATAATAGAAGTATTTATTTGCTCTGGGTATCTGTGTATAATAGAAGTATTTATTGGTTTCGTCTGGGGATCTGTGTATAAAAGAAGTATTTAGTTGTTTGTTCTGGGTATCTGTGTATAATAGAAGTATTTATTGGTTTGCTCTGGGTATCTGTGTATAATAGAAGTATTTATTTATTTGCTCTAAGTATCTGTTTATAATAGAAGTATTTATTGGTTTGCTCTGGGTATCTGTTTATAATAGAAGTATCTATTGGTTTGTTCTGGGTATATGTGTATAATAGAAGTATTTATTGGTTTGCTCTGGGTATCTGTGTATAATAGAAGTATTTATTGGTTTGCTCTAGGTATCTGTGTATAATAGAAGTATTTATTGGTTTGTTCTGGGTATCGGTGTATAATAGAAGTATTTATTGGTTTGTTCTGGGTATCTGTTTATAATAGAAGTATTTATTGGTTTGCTCTGGGTATCTGTGTATAATATAAGTATTTATTGGTTTGTTCTGGGGATCTGTGTATAACAGAAGTATTTATTGGTTTGCTCTGGGTATCTGTGTATAATAGAAGTATTTATTGGTTTGTTCTGGGTATCTGTGTATAATAGAAGTATTTATTGGTTTGCTCTGGGTATCTGTGTATAATAGAAGTATTTAGTGGCATGTTCTGGGTATCTGTGTATAGTAGAAGTATCTATTGGTTTGTTCTGGGTATATGTGTATACTATAAGTATTTATTGGTTTGTTCTTGGTATCTGTGTATAATAGAAGTATCTATTGGTTTGTTCTGGTAATCTGTGTATAATAGAAGTATGTATTGGTTTGCTCTGGGTATCGGTGTATAATAGAAGTATTTATTGGTTTGCTCTGGGTATCTGTGTATAATAGAAGTATTTATTGGTTTGCACTGGGTATCTGTGTATAATAGAAGTATTTATTGGTTTGTTCTGGGTATCTGTGTATAATAGAAGTATTTATTGGTTTGTTCTGGGTATCTGTGTATAATATAAGTATTTATTGGTTTGTTCTGGGGATCTGTGTATAATAGAGGTATTTATTGGTTTGCTCTGGGTATCTGTGTATAATAGAAGTATTTATTGGTTTGTTCTGGGTATCTGTGTATAATATAAGTATTTATTGGTTTGCTGTGGGTATCTGTGTATAATAGATGTATTTATTGGTTTGCTCTGGGTATCTGTGTATAATAGAAGTATTTATTGGTTTACTCTGGGTATCTGTGTATAATAGAAGTATTTATTGGTTTGCTCTGGATATCTGTGTATAATAGAAGTATGTATTGGTTTGTTCTGGGAATCTGTGTATAAGAGAAGTATTTATTGGTTTGCTCTGGGTATCTGTTTATAATAGAAGTATTTATTTGCTCTGGGTATCTGTGTATAATAGAAGTATTTATTGATTTGCTCTGGGTATCTGTATATAATAGAAGGATTTATTGGTTTGTTCTGGGAATCTGTATATTTATTGGTTTGCTCTGGGTATCTGTGTATAATAGAAGTATTTATTGGTTTGCTCTGGGTATCTGTGTATAATAGAAGTATTTATGGTTTGTTCTGGGTATCTGTGTATAATAGAAGTATGTATTTGTTTGTTCTGGGTATCTGTGTATAATAGAAGTATTTATTGGTTTGTTCTGGGTATCTGTGTATAATAGAAGTATTTATGGTTTGTTCTGGGTATCTGTGTATAATAGAAGTATTTATTGGTTTGCACTGGGTATCTGTGTATAATAGAAGTATTTAGTGGTTTGTTCTGGGTATCTGTGTATAATAGAAGTATTTATTGGTTTGTTCTGGGTATCTGTGTATAATATAAGTATTTATTGGTTTGTTCTGGGGATCTGTGTATAATAGAGGTATTTATTGGTTTGCTCTGGGTATCTGTGTATAATAGAAGTATTTATTGGTTTGTTCTGGGTATCTGTGTATAATAGAAGTATTTATTGGTTTGCTGTGGGTATCTGTGTATAATAGATGTATTTATTGGTTTGCTCTGGGTATCTGTGTATAATAGAAGTATTTATTGGTTTGCTCTGGGTATCTGTGTATAATAGAAGTATTTATTGGTTTGCACTGGGTATCTGTGTATAATAGAAGTATTTAGTGGTTTGTTCTGGGTATCTGTGTATAATAGAAGTATGTATTGGTTTGTTCTGGGTACCTGTGTATAATATAAGTATTTATTGGTTTGTTCTGGGGATCTGTGTATAATAGAGGTATTTATTGGTTTGCTCTGGGTATCTGTTTATAATAGAAGTATTTATTGGTTTGTTCTGGGTATCTGTGTATAATAGAAGTATTTATTGGTTTGCTGTGGGTATCTGTGTATAATAGATGTATTTATTGGTTTGCTCTGGGTATCTGTGTATAATAGAAGTATTTATTGGTTTACTCTGGGTATCTGTGTATAATAGAAGTATTTATTGGTTTGCTCTGGATATCTGTGTATAATAGAAGTATGTATTGGTTTGTTCTGGGAATCTGTGTATAAGAGAAGTATTTATTGGTTTGCTCTGGGTATCTGTTTATAATAGAAGTATTTATTTGCTCTGGGTATCTGTGTATAATAGAGTTATTTATTGGTTTGTTCTGGGTATCTGTGTATAATAGAAGTATTTATTGATTTGCTCTGGGTATCTGTATATAATAGAAGTATTTTTTGGTTTGTTCTGGGAATCTGTATATTTATTGGTTTGCTCTGGGTATCTGTGTATAATAGAAGTATTTATTGGTTTGCTCTGGGTATCTGTGTATAATAGAAGTATTTATGGTTTGTTCTGGGTATCTGTGTATAATAGAAGTATGTATTTGTTTGCTCTGGGTATCTGTGTATAATAGAAGTATTTATTGGTTTGTTCTGGGTATCTGTGTATAATAGAAGTATTTATGGTTTGTTCTGGGTATCTGTGTATAATAGAAGTATTTATGGTTTGTTCTGGGAATATGTATATCATAGAAGTATTTATTGGTTTGTTCTGGGTATCTGTGTATAATAGAAGTATTTATTGCTTTGCTCTGGGTATCTGTGTATAATAGAAGTATTTATTGGTTTGCTCTGGGTATCTGTGTATAATAGAAGTATTTATTGGTTTGCTCTGGGTATCTGTGTATAATAGAAGTATTTATTGGTTTGCTCTGGGTATCTGTGTATAATAGAAGTATTTATTGGTTTGCTCTGGGTATCTATGTATAATAGAAGTATTTATTGGTTTGTTCTGGTAATCTGTGTATAATAGAAGTATTTATTGGTTTGCTCTAGGTATCTGTGTATAATAGAAGTATTTATTGGTTTGTTCTAGGGATCTGTGTATAATAGAGGTATTTATTGGTTTGCTCTGGGTATCTGTGTATAATAGAAGTATTTATTGCTTTGCTCTGGGTATCTGTGTATAAAAGAGGTATTTATTGGTTTGCTCTGGGTATCTGTGTATAATATAAGTATTTATTGGTTTGCTCTGGGTATCTGTGTATAATATAAGTATTTATTGGTTTGTTATGGATATCTGTGTATAATAGAAGTATTTATTGGTTTGTTCAAGGTATCTGTGTATAATAGAAATATTTTTGTGTTTGTTCTGGGTATCTGTGTATAATAGAGGTATTTATTGGTTAGCTCTGGGTATCTGTGTATATTAGAAGTATTTATTGGTTTGCTCTGGGTATCTGCGTATATTAGAAGTATTTATTGGTTTGCTCTGGGTATCTGTGTATAATAGAGGTATTTATTGGTTTGCTCTGGGTATCTGTGTATAAAAGAGGTATTTATTGGTTTGCTCTGGGTATCTGTGTATAATAGAGGTATTTATTGGTTTGCTCTGGGTATCTGTGTATAATAGAGGTATTTATTGGTTTGCTCTGAGTATCTGTGTATAATAGAAGTATTTATTGGTTTGCTCTGGGTATCTGTGTATAATAGAAGTATTTATTGGTTTGCTCTGGGTATCTGTGTATAAAAGAGGTATTTATTGGTTTGCTCTGAGTATCTGTGTATAATATAAGTATTTATTGGTTTGTTCTGGGGATCTGTGTATAATAGAAGTATTTATTGGTTTGCTCTGGGTATCTGTGTATAATAGAAGTATTTATTGGTTTGTTCTGGGTATCTGTGTATAATAGAAGTATTTATTGGTTTGCTCTGGGTATCTGTGTATAATATAAGTATTTATTGGTTTGCTCTGGGTATCTGTTTATAATAGAAGTATTTAGTGGCATGTTCTGGGTATCTGTGTATATTAGAAGTATCTATTGGTTTGTTCTGGGTATATGTGTATACTATAAGTATTTATTGGTTTGTTCTGGGTATCTGTGTATAATAGAAGTATCTATTGGTTTGTTCTGGGTATATGTGTATAATAGAAGTATTTATTGGTTTGCTCTGGGTATCTTTGTATAATAGAAGTATTTATTGGTTTGTTCTGGGTATCGGTGTATAATAGAAGTATTTATTGGTTTGTTCTGGGTATCTGTTTATAATAGAAGTATTTATTGGTTTGCTCTGGGTATCTGTGTATAATATAAGTATTTATTGGTTTGTTCTGGGGATCTGTGTATAATAGAAGTATTTATTGGTTTGCTCTGGGTATCTGTGTATAATAGAAGTATTTATTGGTTTGTTCTGGGTATCGGTGTATAATAGAAGTATTTATTGGTTTGTTCTGGGTATCTGTGTATAATAGAAGTATTTATTGGTTTGCTCTGGGTATCTGTGTATAATAGAAGTATTTATTGGTTTGTTCTGGGTATCGGTGTATAATAGAAGTATTTATTGGTTTGTTCTGGGTATCTGTTTATAATAGAAGTATTTATTGGTTTGCTCTGGGTATCTGTGTATAATATAAGTATTTATTGGTTTGTTCTGGGGATCTGTGTATAATAGAAGTATTTATTGGTTTGCTCTGGGTATCTGTGTATAATAGAAGTATTTATTGGTTTGTTCTGGGTATCTGTGTATAATAGAAGTATTTATTGGTTTGCTCTGGGTATCTGTGTATAATATAAGTATTTATTGGTTTGCTCGGGGGTATCTGTTTATAATAGAAGTATTTAGTGGCATGTTCTGGGTATCTGTGTATAGTAGAAGTATCTATTGGTTTGTTCTGGGTATATGTGTATACTATAAGTATTTATTGGTTTGTTCTGGGTATCTGTGTATAATAGAAGTATCTATTGGTTTGTTCTGGTAATCTGTGTATAATAGAAGTATGTATTGGTTTGTTCTGGTAATCTGTGTATACTATAAGTATTTATTGGTTTGCTCTGGGTATCTGTGTATAATAGAAGTATTTATTGGTTTGCACTGGGTATCTGTGTATAATAGAAGTATTTAGTGGTTTGTTCTGGGTATCTGTGTATAATAGAAGTATTTATTGGTTTGTTCTGGGTATCTGTGTATAATATAAGTATTTATTGGTTTGTTCTGGGGATCTGTGTATAATAGAGGTATTTATTGGTTTGCTCTGGGTATCTGTGTATAATAGAAGTATTTATTGGTTTGTTCTGGGTATCTGTGTATAATAGAAGTATTTATTGGTTTGCTGTGGGTATCTGTGTATAATAGATGTATTTATTGGTTTGCTCTGGGTATCTGTGTATAATAGAAGTATTTATTGGTTTACTCTGGGTATCTGTTTATAATAGAAGTATTTAGTGGCATGTTCTGGGTATCTGTGTATATTAGAAGTATCTATTGGTTTGTTCTGGGTATATGTGTATACTATAAGTATTTATTGGTTTGCTCTGGGTATCTGTGTATAATAGAAGTATCTATTGGTTTGTTCTGGGTATCTGTGTATAATAGAAGTATTTATTGGTTTGTTCTGGGTATCGGTGTATAATAGAAGTATTTATTGGTTTGTTCTGGGTATCTGTTTATAATAGAAGTATTTATTGGTTTGCTCTGGGTATCTGTGTATAATATAAGTATTTATTGGTTTGTTCTGGGGATCTGTGTATAATAGAAGTATTTATTGGTTTGTTCTGGGTATCTGTGTATAATAGAAGTATTTATTGGTTTGCTCTGGGTATCTGTGTATAATATAAGTATTTATTGGTTTGCTCTGGGTATCTGTTTATAATAGAAGTATTTAGTGGCATGTTCTGGGTATCTGTGTATAGTAGAAGTATCTATTGGTTTGTTCTGGGTATATGTGTATACTATAAGTATTTATTGGTTTGTTCTGGGTATCTGTGTATAATAGAAGTATCTATTGGTTTGTTCTGGTAATCTGTGTATAATAGAAGTATGTATTGGTTTGCTCTGGGTATCGGTGTATAATAGAAGTATTTATTGGTTTGCTCTGGGTATCTGTGTATAATAGAAGTATTTATTGGTTTGCACTGGGTATCTGTGTATAATAGAAGTATTTAGTGGTTTGTTCTGGGTATCTGTGTATAATAGAAGTATTTATTGGTTTGTTCTGGGTATCTGTGTATAATATAAGTATTTATTGGTTTGTTCTGGGGATCTGTGTATAATAGAGGTATTTATTGGTTTGCTCTGGGTATCTGTGTATAATAGAAGTATTTATTGGTTTGTTCTGGGTATCTGTGTATAATAGAAGTATTTATTGGTTTGCTGTGGGTATCTGTGTATAATAGATGTATTTATTGGTTTGCTCTGGGTATCTGTGTATAATAGAAGTATTTATTGGTTTACTCTGGGTATCTGTTTATAATAGAAGTATCTAGAAGCATGTTCTGGGTATCTGTGTATATTAGAAGTATCTATTGGTTTGTTCTGGGTATATGTGTATACTATAAGTATTTATTGGTTTGTTCTGGGTATCTGTGTATAATAGAAGTATCTATTGGTTTGTTCTGGGTATATGTGTATAATAGAAGTATTTATTGGTTTGCTCTGGGTATCTGTGTATAATAGAAGTATTTATTGGTTTGCTCTAGGTATCTGTGTATAATAGAAGTATTTATTGGTTTGTTCTGGGTATCGGTGTATAATAGAAGTATTTATTGGTTTGTTCTGGGTATCTGTTTATAATAGAAGTATTTATTGGTTTGCTCTGGGTATCTGTGTATAATATAAGTATTTATTGGTTTGTTCTGGGGATCTGTGTATAATAGAAGTATTTATTGGTTTGCTCTGGGTATATGTGTATAATAGAAGTATTTATTGGTTTGTTCTGGGTATCTGTGTATAATAGAAGTATTTATTGGTTTGCTCTGGGTATCTGTGTATAATATAAGTATTTATTGGTTTGCTCTGGGTATCTGTTTATAATAGAAGTATTTAGTGGCATGTTCTGGGTATCTGTGTATAGTAGAAGTATCTATTGGTTTGTTCTGGGTATATGTGTATACTATAAGTATTTATTGGTTTGTTCTGGGTATCTGTGTATAATAGAAGTATCTATTGGTTTGTTCTGGTAATCTGTGTATAATAGAAGTATGTATTGGTTTGCTCTGGGTATCGGTGTATAATAGAAGTATTTATTGGTTTGCTCTGGGTATCTGTGTATAATAGAAGTATTTATTGGTTTGCACTGGGTATCTGTGTATAATAGAAGTATTTAGTGGTTTGTTCTGGGTATCTGTGTATAATAGAAGTATTTATTGGTTTGTTCTGGGTATCTGTGTATAATATAAGTATTTATTGGTTTGTTCTGGGGATCTGTGTATAATAGAGGTATTTATTGGTTTGCTCTGGGTATCTGTGTATAATAGAAGTATTTATTGGTTTGCTGTGGGTATCTGTGTATAATAGATGTATTTATTGGTTTGCTCTGGGTATCTGTGTATAATAGAAGTATTTATTGGTTTACTCTGGGTATCTGTGTATAATAGAAGTATTTATTGGTTTGCTCTGGATATCTGTGTATAATAGAAGTATGTATTGGTTTGTTCTGGGAATCTGTGTATAAGAGAAGTATTTATTGGTTTGCTCTGGGTATCTGTTTATAATAGAAGTATTTATTTGCTCTGGGTATCTGTGTATAATAGAGTTATTTATTGGTTTGTTCTGGGTATCTGTATATAATAGAAGTATTTTTTGGTTTGTTCTGGGAATCTGTATATTTATTGGTTTGCTCTGGGTATCTGTGTATAATAGAAGTATTTATTGGTTTGCTCTGGGTATCTGTGTATAATAGAAGTATTTATGGTTTGTTCTGGGTATCTGTGTATAATAGAAGTATGTATTTGTTTGCTCTGGGTATCTGTGTATAATAGAAGTATTTATTGGTTTGTTCTGGGTATCTGTGTATAATAGAAGTATTTATGGTTTGTTCTGGGTATCTGTGTATAATAGAAGTATTTATGGTTTGTTCTGGGAATATGTATATCATAGAAGTATTTATTGGTTTGTTCTGGGTATCTGTGTATAATAGAAGTATTTATTGCTTTGCTCTGGGTATCTGTGTATAATAGAAGTATTTATTGGCTTGCTCTGGGTATCTGTGTATAATAGAAGTATTTATTGGTTTGCTCTGGGTATCTGTGTATAATAGAAGTATTTATTGGTTTGCTCTGGGTATCTGTGTATAATAGAAGTATTTATTGGTTTGCTCTGGGTATCTGTGTATAATAGAAGTATTTGTTGGTTTGCTCTGGGTATCTATGTATAATAGAAGTATTTATTGGTTTGTTCTGGTAATCTGTGTATAATAGAAGTATTTATTGGTTTGCTCTAGGTATCTGTGTATAATAGAAGTATTTATTGGTTTGTTCTAGGGATCTGTGTATAATAGAGGTATTTATTGGTTTGCTCTGGGTATCTGTGTATAATAGAAGTATTTATTGGTTTGCTGTGGGTATCTGTGTATAATAGATGTATTGATTGGTTTGCTGTGGGTATCTGTGTAAAATAGAGGTATTTATTGGTTTACTCTGGGTATCTGTGTATAATAGAAGTATTTATTAGTTTGCTCTGGATATCTGTGTATAATAGAAGCATGTATTGGTTTGTTCTGGGAATCTGTGTATAAGAGAAGTATTTATTGGTTTGCTCTGGGTATCTGTTTATAATATAAGTATTTATTTGCTCTGGGTATCTGTGTATAATAGAAGTATTTATTGGTTTCTTCTGGGGATCTGTGTATAAAAGAAGTATTTAGTGGTTTGTTCTGGGTATCTGTGTATAATAGAAGTATTTATTGGTTTCTTCTGGGGATCTATGTATAAAAGAAGTATTTATTGGTTTGCTCTGGGTATCTGTGTATAATAGAAGTATTTATTGGTTTGCTCTGGGTATCTATGTATAATATAAGTATTTATTGGTTTGCTCTGGGTATCTGTTTATAATAGAAGTATTTAGTGGCATGTTCTGGGTATCTGTGTATACTATAAGTATTTATTGGTTTGCTCTGGGTATCTGTGTACAATAGAAGTATTTATTGGTTTGTTCTGGGTATCTGTGTATAATAGAAGTATATATTGGTTTGTTCTGGGTATCTGTGTATAATAGAAGTATATATTGGTTTGTTCTGGGTATATGTGTATAATAGAAGTATTTATTGGTTTGCTCTAGGTATCTGTGTATAATAGAGGTATTTATTGGTTTGCTCTGGGTATCTGTGTATAATAGAAGTATTTATTGGTTTACTCTGGGTATCTGTGTATAATAGAAGTATTTATTGGTTTGCTCTGGATATCTGTGTATAATAGAAGTATGTATTGGTTTGTTCTGGGTATCTGTGTATAATAGAAGTATTTATTGGTTTGTTCTGGGTATCTGTGTATAATAGAAGGATTTATTGGTTTGCTGTGGGTATCTGTGTATAATAGATGTATTTATTGGTTTGCTCTGGGTATCTGTGTATAATAGAGGTATTTATTGGTTTGCTCTGGGTATCTGGGTATAATAGAGGTATTTATTGGTTTGCTCTGAGTATCTGTGTATAATAGAAGTATTTATTGGTTTGCTCTGGGTATCTGTGTATAATAGAAGTATTTATTGATTTGCTCTGGGTATCTGTGTATAATAGAAGTATTTATTGGTTTACTCTGGGTATCTGTGTATAATAGAAGTATTTATTGGTTTGCTCTGGATATCTGTGTATAATAGAAGTATGTATTGGTTTGTTCTGGGAATCTGTGTATAAGAGAAGTATTTATTGGTTTGCTGTGGGTATCTGTGTATAATAGTTGTATTGATTGGTTTGCTGTGGGTATCTGTGTAAAATAGAGGTATTTATTGGTTTACTCTGGGTATCTGTGTATAATAGAAGTATTTATTGGTTTGCTCTGGATATCTGTGCATAATAGAAGTATGTATTGGTTTGTTCTGGGAATCTGTGTATAAGAGAAGTATTTATTGGTTTCTTCTGGGGATCTGTGTATAAAAGAAGTATTTAGTGGTTTGTTCTGGGTATCTGTGTATAATAGAAGTATTTATTGGTTTGTTCTGGGTATCTGTGTATAATATAAGTATTTATTGGTTTGTTCTGGGGATCTGTGTATAATAGAGGTATTTATTGGTTTGCTCTGGGT